>NC_142875.1:11226287-11377803 GCF_051225735.1 Oryctolagus cuniculus | reverse complement strand
AAAACACCTCTTAATCTTTAAGAATTAGATGTACTTGTGGCCTTTTAAAAAACACAAAGGATTTCAGTCACAAAAGCTGGAATTTTCTCAGATGCAGCAGAGAATTGTTTGAAAACTGGAACAATTAATAATGAAATGTTAGACAGGAAAAATAAAGATCATATAGAATCACTCACATAGGATGAGTTTATATATTTTTTAAAAAAACAGTACTGATATTTTTTGTCATTGCAAATACAATATGTAACATCAATACAGTTAGCTCTTTTACTGCTTTAGTAATAAACTAAATTCAGTAAGATATAGGATGAGAGCTTATCATTATATTGAGGATTATTTAAAATGAACCAAGTGGGGGCAGGCAGGGATATTTTTCTGAGAGGGAAAGCAGGTGACCAGGAGCAGAGGTGGAAGACCGTTCTGCTTCTGGTATTGTATCCTGAAACTTTTTGCCTAATTTCCACATGGTACATTTTTTATAAAGATTTTTTATTTATTTATTTGAGAGGTAGAGTTATAGACAGTGAGAGAGATTGAGAGAAAGGTCTTCCTTCCGTTGGTTCACCCCCAAATGGCCGCTAAGGCCAGAGCTGCACCAATCCGAAGCCAGGAGCCAGGTGCTTCTTCCTGGTTTCCCATGCAGATGCAGGGCCCAAGCACCTGGGCCATCCTCCACTGCCCTCCCGGACCACAGCAGAGAGCTGGACTGGAAGAGGGGCAACCGGGACTAGAACCAGCGCCCATATGGGATGCTGGCGCTGCAGGTGGAGGATTAATCTAGTGTGCCACGGCGCCAGCCCCCAACCTGATACATTTTTAAGAATGGATTTTCAAAATTAAATTTTTCAAAATGTAAACATTATAGATTTCACAGAAATCACTTCTTCAACAGGCAAAAATAGCATCAAATTTTAAAAATGTGAGCCTTATAAAATTATAGTGTAAACTTGTCAGTAACAGATGTGACTGAATTTTTGTTTACTATATGAATTTTGTTTGCTAAGGAAATGGATATTACAAAGCTGACCCACATTATATTTTGAACTCTATAATAAAAGCACACAAACATTTTAATTTCAAACAAGCTCAGGTTATGAAAACATGCTTAATGACACCTCTACGGTATTATCTAGAAGTGTATTTCCAGATTAAGAAGTCATTTTGGTTGCATTGTTCAGAATGTTTTCTGCTTTAGACTGCCCACGAATTCATAGTGGTGTTTACCTGCGATCAACAACCCTGCCAAGCACCAACAAGCCCACCACACACCAGATGGGATTCAGCAGTCAATCAGAACTGCCTGCTCTTTATTTTCCTGCAAAAATATGGGCATACCTTTTACACATTATTTTTTAACTCCTGTCTCCAAGCACCAATAAGCAGTGGTACAAGGTCTCAGGAAGCAAAGGCTGTCACAAACTGCGTTCCCCACCCTTTTTTCCCTTTTTTCTCTGAGTGCTCACAGTTCTCCACACTGTCCTATCCTTCAGAAAAATTCTCCCAAATTTATGCCAGCTTTTCCCTCCAATCTCTGATCTGAGCACAGTCTACTCTGATCATCTTCCTAATTCACACCCTGTGCAACGATCTACCACTCAGAGAACAATCAGTCTGTTTCACGATGCTCCTTCATAATGCCTAATGCTTGCTTCAAGAATTTATGCTCTGGTCCCTCCAACTTTCCCGTTTAAATCTTCTCCAAGTGTATCCTCCAGTGTTATATCTTCAAAAAGTCTATTTCCCATGGTAAATGTCAGTATTTGTTCTGAATGCATGTGACACCTTGAGACATTTTTAGCATTTAAAAAAATTTTAGCAAGCACAAAACTGTACATATCTATGAAATACTGTATGTTTTGATTTATATATATATTGTGTAATATCCACTCAAGGTACATATATTATCTCCTCAAATATTTAACATTTCTTTGTGGAAAAACATCCAAAATCCTATTTGTTAGTTATTCTCCAGAGAAATATGCAGTATGTTATCACTACCTATAGTCACCCTACTGTGTAATAGGACCTCTGAATTTCCTAACTCCCATCTCGCTATAACTTGGTACCTGTTAATCTTTCCCCAACTCTCCCGCAATGTCCCTGCCAAGCCTCTGACAACCACCACTATTCTCTTAGCTTCTATGATCTCTCCCTTAATACTGACAATTTAGAAAGATCCTCCAGGCCGGCACCACGGCTCACTAGGCTAATCCTCCGCCTGCGGTGCCGGCACACCGGGTTCTAGTCCCGGTCGGGGCACCGGATTCTGTCCCGGTTGCCCCCCTTCCAGGCCAGCTCTCTGCTGTGGCCAGGGAGTGCAGTGGAGGATGGCCTAAGTGCTTGGGCCCTGCACCCCATGGGAGACCAGGAGAAGCACCTGGCTCCTGCCATCAGATCAGCGCAGTGCGCTGGCCGCAGCACGCTAGCCATGGCGGCCATTGGAGGGTGAACCAACAGCAAAAGACTTTTCTCTCTGTCTCTCTCTCACTATCCACTCTGCCTGTCAAAAAAAAAAAAAAAAAAAAAAAAAAAAAAAGATCCTCCGCGCACATAGTACATTGTGTGTCACACAGAAGACATTAAATAAATTAGTTAGGCACATGGACAATGTCTTAAACAGAGGACATCTGTAGATTACAATGTATACAGAACAAAATCAATTAATATGCTTAATATTCCATCCATGGAAACTATCCTTGCTTCTAAAAAAATAATTTCCTTCTGGCAAAGAGAGAAGGATGTAATACCCTTCCAGTTAATGTCATAAACTAAACACTGTTCCTATATGGTCATGGGAGACCACAGATGAGACTGTGGCATGATTTTGGATATTTCCTGGATTGGGAAAGTTTATGCAAACCTGAAAATATCACCCAAACAGGAGGAGGTTCAAGGCTTATGTATTTGTGCATTACAATGAAGCTGGAAATACAGTTGAGTTGGTAGGAACTAAAATGACTACCATATTAATCATAGCCAATAATCACGAAGGCTCAATAAGCTTAAATACTCTTTACTAATGAACAGAAAACAGACTTTGAAAACTAGGACTCTGAAATATAATCTTAGATCACATTCTGTGTCTGACATTTTATTAAATCATCTCTTTTTCCACTTTTATTTTCAAGGGCCTTAACCATAACTGATAGCAAATTGCTAAGATCGAGTTTGTAAATTCTTTCCAGATCCTTCAAAATCCTGCTGTATGACTGAATTATAACATTTGCAAATCATAACATTTCTATTCCCTGCTTCTAAAACTTTGTCACCAGGACCTAACACACACAAATTCCTGGTGGTACCTGAGACATTTCAACACCTCAAATATGAAAGGAAGGTTTTAATTTGTTGTATCAACAAGAAATGGAGGGCAGGGGCGCTTGAGCTAAGGGCAAAAATGAGCTGATTGCTGGCTGAGCTCTCATTCAAGCGCCATCTGTCCATTTTTATAAAGGTGAAAGCATGGCGCCTGCCAATCAATTACATGCTAAAAGGGAGTAACTTCAAGTGCCATTCAGGAGTTTTAGAAGTAGAGAAACCAAACGCATTCATAGGGCGATATCTAGTCACAAAGTGGTATGTTCTGGAATAGTTCTGTGAGCCCGCGATTTACTGCCCCACATTCCCACAGCCCATCTGTCACTGTGTCTTAGCATTATTATTTGTGTCTTCGGGAGTGCTCAAAGGATGTGTGTTCCACCTCGGTCTATTGCCAGGTGAAAAATAGACAACTGCGAGTTGTCTGAAGAATCCACAGTCTGAAAGACACAGGGTGCCCCACAACAGCCCAGGCATACATCACCCAGACGGTTCATTTTTACCGCTGGGGAGCTTGGGAGCTAGCATGCTTCCAGGAAAAGGAATCAGCGGAAATCAGTTAGAAACAAATTGCTGGGGAGTAGCAATTAATCGACGATGACTTCAGACTTGGGGAATATTATAAGCTGGGAAATTCTTATGACAAATAAATTCTAACAAAAAAATGTTTAAAGGCGTTTCTTGCTGGTGTGATTTACTGCTTCAGTTTCTCTCTCCAGCAGTGCATCAGGCGTGTCACCTCCAGAGTAAACTTCTCAAACATAAATCAGACTGCAACATGCTCAGATTGAAGTCCCCCATGCACGTAACTGTCCACAGCATGAATTCAGGACCGGGCCGAGGGTACTCCCCAGTCCTCTCCAGCTGCTCACTGGGCACGCCCCACTTGCTTCTCCTGACTGCTCAGCACTCAGCACTCCCCAGAACAGGCTGCTCCAAGTTCTGTGTTGTCTCAGCATCCTCGTTCTCTCTCTGTGAAATCCCCCTCGGTCTTCCTCCGGCCCTGCCATCGACCACACGGGCTCATCACTGAAGACATCACTTCACTTTCCTCTTCCTTCAAGACATCCCAAGCTTATTTTTCTCTCTTTCTTTTGAGTGTGCTCTCTTCCCCTGTAGTTTTTACAGGTCACTATTAAGACACTCGCACAAAACACTGGCCTATTGTTCATTATCTGGATTCTTACCATACCAATAGTTGCAAATGTATTTGCACCCAAATCACTAGGCAACTACAAGAGCCACTATAATGATTCTGTATCTGCACCAGGGGAGACCTTAAGTTGCGCATGAATCCTGGACAACTTAGGCAGTACGCAGTAGTCTCTGCTGTTCTCCGCTGGGCTAAATCTTACATTGTTAAACTAAACTTTAATAATGAAGCATCACTCTCTTCTTCCTACCTTTCTTCTCAGTTAGCCTTTCATGAGACTAGAACTTGGGTCAATCAATCCAGGTCCATTTTAGTGTATCTAACTGATTCTTAAACATACCCCCCATTCCCAATACAGTTTAACATTTCCTAATTCAGGATGCATCTTGTGATCAATTACAGTCTTAAATCGAAGTGTAATTCACAGCATTTACTATTTTTTAAGGACCTGTGAATCTGCAAATCAGTGCTGTTTTCTTCTCCCCATGGAAGACACCAGCAATTTTATGAAATATGGTAGGCAGTAATTTAACATGTTGTTTGGCTTCTTTTTTTACAAAATATTTTATAAGTAAATAATTGTATAAAATTATTTGTGTGATAAGTATAAATGCCTGAGTGGTGTAAAAATGGATCTTCATTATGCAGAAATACACAGGTGTACTTTTACATAGGCTTAAGGGAGTAACTTAGTGACATTTGCAGTTGCCCTGTAATACATTATTAGATTTCCCATTTATATTAATGGAATATAGATTCTTATTTTCTAGCAATGTGTTCTCCGAAATGTTTTCAGCCATATACTCTTTAGAGAAAATGAGGATTCCTGTAAAACCTATCCCACAACGTGGGCTGGGATTTCTTTGGTCAGAGGCTCTGCTTGGTTTTGTCCATCTCCCTTCCCCTATGGCAGTGATGAGCGCATTGCCAGGGTTTAATAAATGGTGGCCAAGTGACTAAAGGAAAACCTGGAAACTATACTTGGGCTTAGAGTAGAATGCTCTATTATATTTACATTATACTATAAATATATTTAAACTACTAGTATCTTAACTATTTTCTATTTATATATAACATTTTAATATACTAGGAAAACAACTATGTCGATGCGATTAGTAGTCAACACTGGGAAGCCACAGTGAAATTTTATGTTATTTATTAGAAGATAGCACTGCCTTAACCATTAGGCATGAATTTTAGGTATACCATAATATTACCAAAATGGGGTAGGTATAACATTAAGCAGCTCTGCATGATGGATGGGCAATGATACACTGGTTTGCTTCTCTAAATATTTTCTTATGGAATACTACAGTTTTGTGCATGGGAAACACCCTTCTACAAATAAAAGGCTGGTATTATTCAAGTCATTGACATCTACACACATGAACTCACACAAACGCATCCACACAGTAGACACAGCAGTCTGGTGTTGCTCACTTAATAACTAAATCTGATCACATCTTGGAAATATTTTAGTCGAAAATCAAGACACATTGAATACTGAATGTTTGATCAGTTGTATTCCAATAAACAATGTGAAAATTCACCAAAGAGTATGTGACCCAATAGAAATATTCATAAGGTCCATATACATGTGTGAACAGACACAAGTAAAGTCCTGTAACTGAATGAGCACAGCATGTGCTAATAAATTATGCTGAATGTGAAGACAAAAAAAAAAGTAAGAAGTGATTTCAGAGCTGTTGGAAAATGTGAAGGCAGAAAAAGTAGAAAATATAAGTTTATTAACAGACAGGTGTTTACTAAAACTTTTAAAAAATATTGCAGGGTTAGCTGATGACAGCACAACCCTTCAAACTTCAGCAATGGAAGAGGTTCTCTAAAAAGCCCATGTGGACTGATGCATTTTTATTAGAATGTAACTTCCAATATGTATATATTTCTTACGTAACTTTTAAAGCAAAACCAAATTTACAAATACAAAAAAACAAAGCTGTTAAGATTTAAGTTGACGTAAATTTAATGTGACAGGTGACACTGTGATAAAACTAAGGCTGATTAAAAGTTTGAGTTTTAAACATAAAATGCAATCTCAAGCCCAATTTAGTCTTTGATATGTGTCTGCCATGACATACATGTCTGAAGAAGCATGTGACAGAAATGATGAAGTTATAACTTGGATTTCACATTGTGAAAATGACAGTGGGCTCTGCTTTAATTGTCATGGTCTAATCATAAGGATGGACCATGATGATGAAAATTCAATGACATCATACCCTTAAATCTTGGTTCAGACCTCATATGTAGCCATACTGAATACCAGTTTTAATGAGACACACAGCTGTGCTGATTACTCTGAGATAATGTCAACAATTCACTATTACTGGGGCTGGCATTGTGGCATAGAGGGTCACGCTGCTGCCTGTGATGCTGGCATCCTGTAAGGGTGCCAGTTTGTGACTCATCTGCTCCACTTCCAATCCAGCTCCCTGCTAATGGCCTGGGAAAAGCAGTAGAAGCCCTTGTGGGAGACCTGGGTGAAGCTCCTGGCTTCCAGCTTCCTTCTGGGGAGCGAACAATTGGATTGAAGATCTCTCTCTCTCTCTCCAACTCTGACTTTGAAATAAAATCTTTTAAAAAAGAACAATTCAATATAATAAAATTTGCATTACATATGTATTTAATCCAATTATTATATTTATTATGGAAAAACATGTGTGATTTTAATTTTTATTCCTTTTTGGCTTCAATAAATAGTTTATCATCCAAATATTGACAGAAATAAGAAAATATTGGATATGGATATTTTACAGCCTTTTGAAAACAACTTGGTCATAAATTAAATTTTTCTTAATTAACTATTGCTTCAATTATCAATATTTAAAGTTTTCAAATATCTGTCCATTCAGTGCTCTTCCATTCAGAATGAATATATAACTTTTGTATTAGGTCCATCTCTGTCCTTTTATCATTTGACTATGACAGAATGGTAGGATTTTCATGATATGAAATCCTAATCTTCATCAAAAAGATTTAAGAAACAATTTATTCCAGGGAAATATGTTTGTTTCATTTAAACTTAAAAAATGTTTTATGGCTTCATTGGAACCTTAAAGGAGGACACACGTGGTGCTTTTAGTCACAAAGTGCTCCACCCGGAATATTCAGATCTTACAGAGCATGGGCAGAGTTGTTCTAGTCTCGATGACCAACACACATAAGTGACAGGGTCATCCAAGGCCCTTGTGACTCACAGAATGGAAGCTAGGGCTGGGCAATGTCCAAGGGAGCAAAGTTACCGTTGCCTAAAAGATACTTCAGCACTGTCCCAACACCAACTTTCCCCCAAACTTTAACTCCTGAGACAGCTACCCATTTTCTGAACCTACACTTATCTAAACCCAGGGTTTAGAAACACTGGCCAACTGACTCTATGGCAGACAGGGACAAGTTTGGAATCATCTTGAAATCCTTTCATTTGAGGTCATGGTGGTGGCCATCCCTCCTGCGAGCCAAGAGAAATTCCTAGTGGGATCCCGAGCAGAAACCTCAGAAAGTGAACCTGAGAATAAACGGCCATTTCTGTAGAATCTTGCCTTGCTGGGGTAGGGTGGGGCTGAGGCTGCAGATTGCAGGGGAATGCAAAGCACAAACAAACAATAACAATAATCATCCACCAAGGTGCTACAGCAGTAATGAATAGGGCACCCCCACCTACTCAGTGTTCCTTTCTTGGAGACCAGACCAATGCTATAGGATACAGGCATCCCAACTGGCATTTTAACTGCAAGGTCAAATGCCTGTCCCAAGGCTTACTTCTGAAATGCCTTGATTTCTCAGATTTACCATAAAATGAAACAGGACTGGTCAAATGTTGATAATTGTTGATGCTGAATTATAGGGATTAGGTACTATAATCTATTTCTGTGTAAATTTTTAAAAATCCATAATAAAAAGTTGAAAATGAACACTGTATACATTGAGTATGATTATTCCATTTAAAAAATACTTATTTATTTGAAAAGCAGAGTGACAGAGGGAAAGACAGAACGATCTTCCATCTTCTGGTTCCCTTCCCAAATGCCAACGATAGCAAGGGCTGGGCCAGGCCCAAGCTAGAAGCCAGGAACTCGATACAGGTGTCGCACGCAGATGGCAGGGACCTGAGTACTTGGGGCAGCATCTGCCGCCTCCCGGTGCATGAGTCAGAAGTTGGCTTGGAAGTGAAAGCTAGATTCAACCCTAGGCTGCAATATGGGATGCAGAGTCCCAAGCTGCAGCTTAACTGAATGCCCCGGAGTGTTCTCTGTTGAGGATAGCACACAACAAACCATCTATGAAAAGAAGTGACGAAGCTGACCAGTAACTGTTTTATTATCTCATGAAATTCTCAAAATCCTTGTACAAATGCAGTACTTCCCCCAATGTCCCCTCATCTGAGCTGCTGATCCAACTTCCAATGAAGAGTTAGGATTTGCATCCAATTTGTCATTTGTCAAACCTAAGCCCTTACTCTGTTTCCTTTTAGCCCTGTCTTCCTAAATGGTACAATGAAAAACACTCTAGGGACAGTACCATCTACACAGTCTTGTCCTCTGTAAACATTTGTGCTACAAAAGAAAGAGAGATCTTATGAAAGAAAGTCTTTTTTTTTTCCTTTTTACATTTTTTTAAAATTGATTTTTACCTTCCGATGCTGCACATTCTTCTACTTACAGTGCCCCAGATCCCCTTCCATCTGCGTTCTTTTCTTTCCACCCTTTTATATTTTCAAAACACCCAGGTTAATGGAATCCTGCTGAATATCACAAGGTTCTACACTTGTTGTGCAACGTTTATCCCACATTCTGTAAAGCAACAAGCCGAGGTCCTTCCCCCGGGCTGATCACTGTGCTGGGTCATGGACGCAGCCTCGGAAAAACCCCGCTGCAGACTTCACAAACCAGTGGTCAGCCTTCCCGGCTTCTTCTCTGAAATGCCAAGGCTCTACGGCTCAAGAAATTCCTTTAACTTTAAAAATATTCTTAGGCAACCTATTTCTACCAATGTCTGAAGTTACGACCTTTGTAAAAGGATTTCAAGTAATGGACAATATAAAGATTTGCTTTGCTTTATTGAAATTCACATGAAAGCATAAATAGACTAGGATGTCCGCTCACCTTGACAATCCCCCGGATGTGCATCTTTGCTATCATCTCTGCTGTGTAGAGAAACATCAGTAGAGTATCCAAAGTAAAGGTGACATACTGCAGAGGCGGGTAGTGCTCGAAGGTCATTGGCGTGTTCATGCAAACGGAGATGACGCTGATGATGGCACAGATGCGCAGCAAAGAGTGGACCCACTGGAAGAACGGTTCAAGTTACTGTGTGATGCTCACCGCATCGTCAACCCTGACAAACCACACTCTGTACAAAGCTTCACACGAGCTCAAAACGTCTCACTAACACGGAGGGAAGGAGCAAACCAGCATCTGCTAAGCACACATAATGTGCTAACCGTTTTTACCATTTACTTTGCTTAATTATCACACCAGGACTTAGGAGGGTTAAGAGGCATTTCTGTGGTTACCCACTAATAACAGCCAATGCTAAAATCTGAAATGGGCCAGGTTATCCTAAAAAAATCTGACAATTTCCAGAACATCAAATCACAGTGTAAACATTTTCTGGTTCAAATAAAATATATGCTTGTAATTTATTCATGTAGAAATCTGTGTTACTACTTTTACCTTTTTAAATTTTTTTACATGATTAACACCTAGAATTAGGGACCATATTCCAGTTAGAAAACTTCCCCAGGATCTACCCCACGGGCTTATTTTTTCAAATCACAAATACTTTTTTAAATTAATTCCATTGATATATAGCACTTCTCATATATGAAGATTTCTGTTTGTATTTAAACAAAATCTTTTTTTTTTAAATCTGGACTCATATTACATTTTAAAAAGGTAATAAATGGACTCTTTATTTTAGAGAATACATTTTATACAAATTTAGCCTAGGTAGCTCTTTCAGAGTTAAGAAAAAGTTTCTGTGTGCTCCATCTATTGACTAAGGATTTTGCTTTACCCTAAAATAACAAAGAATTAAAAAGACAAGTCGATGTGTGTGTATTTCCATGTGTGTATATACAGGTCATGTAATCATTCACATACAATATTTCACTATGAAAACTGATAGCTCGGATAAAAACTGTTTCATTGCATCTACATGCCAAACATATAATTAAGGTTAGAGAATTAACCAGTATGTAATTCTTAAGCATAGTTAGTATGTTATTAATTGACTGTCTTGCATAGAAATGCTGGCATGCTCACTCTCCTTTTTAAGGATCATTTATTTAAAAGGCAGAGTTACAGAGAGATGGGAGAAGGAAGAGAGAGAGAAAGCAGGGGGAGGAGGCATCTTCCATCCTCGGGTTTACTCCCCAGTTAACCACACAGCTGGAGCTGGGCCAGGCTGAATCCAGGAGCCCTAAACTCCGGCTGGGTCCACCCCGTAGGAAGTAGGGGCCCAAGCACGTGGACCATCTTCC
Organism: Oryctolagus cuniculus; assembly: GCF_051225735.1. Classification (NCBI taxonomy): domain Eukaryota; kingdom Metazoa; phylum Chordata; class Mammalia; order Lagomorpha; family Leporidae; genus Oryctolagus; species Oryctolagus cuniculus. Next base: position 11,366,830 of record NC_142875.1, on the reverse strand, counting down.
TCTGCTTTCCCAGGTGCATTAGCAGGGTGCTGGATTGGAAATGGACTCAAACCAGGACTGACATGGGCTGCCTGAGCAGCAGGAGGTAACTTAACCTGCTGTGCCGCAGTGTTGGCCCCAAGGCACGTTCATTCCTTAATACACCCCAGTCCCCAAGAGCATTTCAGTTTTGCAGTAGAAGGGTTCTGCAGCTATGCAATCTTGCACCACTCAGGATGGGAAGCAGAAAAGGTGTCAGAACTTTGAGGAGGCTCAGGCACTTGTCGGCTGATGAGTGGGTTATAATGTTTATCTGACAGTTATAATATTTCATAAAGACATAGTGGTGCTAATTCTATACTACTCAAGTCACTGATGAGTTAATGTTCTTTTTTTTTTTCTTTTTAGGATGTATGTACTACTTTTTGTGCGATTTGGAGGCCTTCAAAAAATCAGTATGTGAATTAAGCCCCATCTGGACCCCTACCATCAACAATCTAAAGACACAAAAGAACCACAAGAGATGGGTTCTTCCACACCAATTCCATTTTGAATTTGAAGAAAGATTTTTTTAAAAAATGATACTTTCATTAAGTCCTCTGAAGCCACATTTATAAGTGCTACCTTCTTCAGAAATTTTCAGACAGCTTGGTATGGGCTAAACACTCAGAAAAAGCGAGAGCTTTCCTCTCTGGTCTGTTCGGTTCCCTGTAAGGGTAAGCCCACCGTGCTTGAGAAATCTGAGCTCTAAGGACACAAAAATGGAAGAAACACAGCTCTGACCCACAACCACTTTGCAGTGTGACTATAAATGTGTGTGTGTTTCTATACGTGTATCTATATGTGTGTGTGTGTACGTATATAATATATATACACATATAAAGAGTACGTGTTATATATGATGCACACTGGTATTTGTATACAAATACAAAATAAAGAAGTAGAAAGAGAAGAGGTCCATGCTGTCTGCGGTAAGGAGTTCGAATGAGGAGGATGATGGAGATGGGGTGGCACCTTGGTGAGTGCCGGTGTACAAGGAGGATCTGAGCAGCGGACAAACAGGAAAGGGCCTTCCGGGCCAGGGAACTGCATGAGCAAAGGAAATCAGTGTGAACAAGCCAGGCGACCTGGAAGAGCGGGGCGTGCTGATGTGGCTCAAGTGGATGGCGGATGTGGGAGAAGGAAAGAGGCAGTGAGCTGGCCGGCCAGGTTACAGCCAGAGTACAAGGAGCCGGGAATGCCACGTCAACAGGTTTGCACTTGCGCTGGAGATAGCAGAGAGATTTCAGTGATTGCAAAGCAGAAGGGAAACCGAACAAACAGAGATGTGGGGAGAGGTATGTGTCAGGCTGGGGAAGCAGCCTAGGGGCAGATTAGACACACACTAGAGGGAGCAAGTGTTCCTCACAGCAGTTCAGCCCTTATCCCCAAGGGGAGTGCCTGGATTGGATCCTGGGCTCTGGCTCCTAACCCCACCCTCCTCTGCCAATGCAGATCCTGGGAAACAGTGATGGATCAAGTACTTGGGTTCCTGACACCCATATAGGAGAACTGATTGGGCTTTCAAGCCACAGCAAGGGTCCAGCCACAGCCGCTGAAGCAGGCGGATTGAAACAATGAGAGCTCTCTCTGTCTGTTTGCCTGGCTGTTTCCCACTTTCTGTCTCTCAAATGAATTAATATTAAAAAGGCTTACGAAAAAGAAAGAAAAATACTGATTAGGGCAGGAAGAGCCCAGCAGATTCTCTGCCACAGTAGGGGAAAGACCAGCACTGACAAGAGGCCAACAGGTTACTTTGTTTCATTCCTTCAACATCTACTAGGAGTTTAACAATGAAATCAATCCTACTTTGTGTTGCAGAGCTGAGCTTCCAAGACTGAAGAATTTGCCATTTCCCTTTAGTTCTGGTTGCTATGCCTCCTGGTAAACAATGCTGCCCAGCAGAGCAGACCTGCCTCTCCGAGTTCTCATCAACTTAATTAGGCAGAGAAGGTGACAAAGTTCTTCAGAGACACTATGCACGATCTCATTAACCTTTACTTTTGCCCAAAACTTGTAGCTCAGAAGGAAACCTTTAATTCCAAAAATGCGCTTATCATCTCGCAGATTCAGGCTTGTTAAGGACAGTAAAGCAAAGGATGTTTGTGAAGAATTGGTCGCTCCTCTTGGAACCATCTGTGGTCAGAGTGGGACACAGTGACATCTCTACACTGTGTGCCTCTGAGCACACGTGCACAGCATGGGCAGGGGAGGGAACCAGACCCCCTGGCCTATCTTCCCATGCGAATAACTCACAGTGGCACTCATTCTTTTATCGAATCGTTCTCAACTTCCAGTAGTCAAGACTCATCTATATTCCGTTACAGCTCAAAGAGACATTTCAAAGCCAGTGGTCTATGATCTTCGAAGTTATGACTCAAATTTCCCTTCTACCAGCAGGTGCTCCTCCGTAATTTTAGAAAAGAAACTTACTGGCTTGTTAATCCAGAGGATGTCCGCATTGTCTGACAGAGACTCATCAGGACCGAAGTCAGCAACGGGCTGGGTTTCCACCCTGGAACTCTGCTTCCTTTTGAGCATGCTGAAGTTAGCTTGGGGGAGCAAGTGCAAAGCCAAAGTCTGCAGAAAGAAAGAGAGAGTTGTGTCTGTCACCTCAGCCATCTTTTCCCTTATCAAAGAGACTGAGTCCTCCATGCAGGTTTGTGCATCTGTAGTCTACACATGCGTACTGCTCTCTTGTGTAAATAAATGCATGTAAATAGACATTTTAAAAATAGGAGTCAAAGTTAATAAAAGCTTGATTTTTTCCCTCCCAACCCAATGGCGTAAAAGTTAGGTAAAGTACTTGGCCTCTTAGGATATACACTCTATTAGGGAAGTCTGAGATACAGGTCCATATACCCTCAGCAGTCTCCCCTCCAAGATAGCTTATGTCAGAAAACTGCTGACTGATCCAAATGAAATACCATGGTCCCCCTGGGATGTTGTTTTTGATATTGTAATAAGACACTCACAGTCATCTTTTAGTTGAATGGTGCTCCCAAGTTCATCTAATTATTCTCAGATTGGGGTGGAGGCCAGAGAGAATGCAACAGAACTCCCTCTAGATGAAGTTGTGATTAACTATTTCCAGCTACTGTGTAGTACATCTGTGAAATTCCACTAAAGACGAAGAGGATGTACAAACTTGGGACCTAAATTTTCAAAACTCTGGGGCCAGCATTGTGGCATAGTGGCCATATGGCCTTGTGTTCTGGCTGCTCCACTTCCAGTCTAGCTTGCCTGGGAGAAGGTGGCCTGGGAGAAGCAGCAGAGGATGGCCCAATTGTCTGGGCCCCTGCCACTCATGCGGGAGTTCCAGATGAAGCTCCTGGCTCCTGACTTCAGACGCCTACTGCTGGTGTTTGTGGCCACTTGGCGAGTGAACCAGTGGATGGAGGATTTCTCTGTCTCTCCCCCAACTCTGTAACTCGGCTTTCAAAAAAAAAAAAAAAAAAAAAAGAAAAGAAAAGAAATCTTAAAAAAAGGTAAGTTTACTTAAAAAAATTTATTTTGCTTGAAAGTGAATTGGAGGTAGAGCAGCCAGGACCTGCACTGGTGCCCATATGGGATGCTGGCAATGCAGGCAGCAGCTTAACCTGTTCTGCCACAAAGCCAGCCCCAATAAATCTTCAAAAATAAATAATAAATAAATTCTCACAACTTGTAGCCATCCACAGTCTGATGTACATGTCCCTACCCAACAGCTATCGCCACCACGTTCAGCGATTCAGCATTTGTTAGAGGAAGCCTGTCTGTATGTCTGTCCTTCAGGAAACAAATAGCAACCAAGTGTAATATAATGTGAGAAGAGGTGTTACAATGACAGGTGGAGTCTGATTACCTCTGAGTCTACACTAAGACTTCCCACTTGGGGTCAGGGTTATAGCACAGCAGGTTAAGCCACTGTCTGCAGTGCCGGCATCCTATACAGGCACTGGTTTGAGTTTCAGCTGCTCTGCTTCCAATCCAGCTCCATGCTAATGTCCTGTGAAAGCAGTGGAGGATGACCCACGTCCTTGGGCCTCTGTACCCATTTGAGAGAACTGGAAGAAGCTCTTTGCTTCAGCCTGGCTCAGCACTGGCTGTTGCAGCCATTTGGGGAGTAAACCAGCAGATGGAAGCGCTCTCTCTCTCTCTCTTTCAAATAAATAAAAAAAACATAAAGACTTCCCTTTTGGTTAACACCTGGATTAAGTCTTATAGGGAGAAGAGCTAACGTTTCAAGGTTTATTTTACGTTTGGGGCAATTAGAAATATAATTTGTTTAACTTTCAAAACAGACCTAACGCAGAAAATACCTAGTCTTTGTATGTATGCATAAGAAATTCCGATCGCAAGGCAGGTCAGAACTTGACCAAGACCACGCAAGCAAAACTGAAACTTCAAACAAGCTCTGTCTGATTACAAAGCATAAGGAGTTTGAGTTGACCTCGCTGAGCTGAGGCTCATTAGGGGAATTTCCAAAGGCAGGTAACAAAGAATGGCAGCCTTCAGGCAGTGCACAACAGTGGAAATGCCAGGCCAGGAAAACGCAGACGTTCTGATGCTGACAGGTCCACAGGCTATTCCTGGAGCTTCATGGATCTAGATGAGAAATCTAACCAAGGACAATGGGGTCTGCTCAGCCCTCAGTGGAGTGCAAGAACAAGAATGTGTTTGTAGTATGTGCAAATATGTGCAACTGCAGTTTTCACTGGGAAAGAGAACAGAACACAGAACGCTTGGGACAAAGCAGCTGCGAGTCCACTTTCCTGTTTGCAGCTCTACCTGTTGCTGTGTGTTCCTTGATCCACCTGGATGGCTGCTGCTGCCGCTCCCTCCGACAGGAAGCAAGGCCAACTGGCTTCACAATGTGCCAGGTATGCCCAGTCTGATATTGCCCTGGACACTGGGTTTTGCAGTTGGGTTGCACTGATTAAATTTATGTACCTAATTGGAGTCTGGGACTCTTGACATCCTATGTCACTCTATGCAGAGTATTCAAATGACGCAGTTATCAGATTTACTGTGGGGAGAAAACATCTGGTGGCCTCAATTTGGGATGCTTCTTGAATGACACTCTCCTAAGACTGAAAGCAAAATCTTTAGGAAATCCTTCAAGATGATATAATACAGATAAAGAAGCCAAAGAGTCAAAGAGTTCAAAAATTTTACAGTTGTTGTAGACCTGGACACAGGCCCCTTTCCACTAAGCTAATGAAGACTCATGGGTATATGAATACCATGTACCTCTTAATATCAATATAACACTTGAAGCAAAATGGAGCTTTGATTATTGATTTGTTCATTGAGAAAAGCACACATCCATGATTTTTTATCTATTTTTAAAATCTCCACTTGGCTATATTTGTCCCGTCAAAACAGTGCAGCTATCAGTGAATGACATTAGCTGTCATTCACTTGACCTGCTGTCAGGAAGCCACCAAATCAGAGCGTCCATGAAATGATGTGCCTAAGCTCCAGGGAAACCTGGTGAATCCTTGCACACATTACAACACAAAAATTGCTTCTGAGTCACAGAAATCCTGACTGATTTAATAACTCTAACTACAACATAAAGTATTCAAACAGTAAAGTGAATGAATTACAGACATTAGGAATCTAAAATTAGTTTGAGGCAGTGGTTGTAATGATTTTCCTATATACACAGAAATGTTGTTTTACACTGTCATATTGAGTCAATAGAACTGAGCACTGAAAGAGCTATTATTCCCTGATAGGGACCAGGAGGGATATTTAAGTTTCCTAGGTAAGCTCAATATTTTGATAGGAAATGGCTTTGTATATCTTTGCCTTATCACCATTATATATTTATAAGCTGCCTTTTCTGTTTACTGCAGTGTCCCTGATAAGACAGTGCATTACGTTTGAAAAATGTGGCTTCCCAACAGCTTTTTCACACTTATTAAAAGTAGCTGCTATTTAAAGAATTCAATATTGGGAGAGAGTGGCTCAGTTACAATATGTTCATTGATAAATCTTTCACTCAGAAGCAACTCATAGCAACTCAGGGAGAAAACATATTCTGGTTCATTGCTCTCTTTTAAATGGTTAAGATCCAGGTTTTCATTCTATGATAGCAATTTGGTCTCTACTGACATATGTTGATACTTTACTATTTCATCCCAGTGCTTCTTGATCAAGCGAGAATGAAAATATTCTGTTCAGCTTTCATTAACTGTGAGGTGCTTGCAACACAATAGCTCATCTCTTATCCTTCCAACTCTCTGGGTCTCTATTAAAGTCTTTAGAATCTTCTAAATTTGATTTGCAGCCTGTCCTTTTGTGGCTGTCTCGCCTCTGCATTTAACCCCTTAAATGATCATCTGTTCTGGTAGTTTCTATTCCCATGTGTTGGTGTCTACTCTTATTGAGTCATGGATTCTCGGATACGGGGGTGCTGCACCCACACCATGATTACTTAAAATACAACAGGAAAAACTTTCATTCCTTCCTCTCCTGTGCCAGAACCTACTGCCCTGAACTCATTGCTTCCCCCACCTGTGGCTGAAATGACCACAAAAGATTCTCATCACAGTTTCTCAGGAGCGAGTACTTTTACTTTTTCTTCATTCCATGTAAACACAATGGTCCCTTTCATTTTACCCCTATTTCAAGGTTTCTTTCTAGGACAGACCTCATGCCTCTTACATTCTCTCATTTATATAAAACTCAACTTCCCACATAATCGTTTCAGTTGATGCAGAAAAAGCACTTGACAAAATTCAACAGCCCTTTGTGATAAAAAAAAAAAAAAACTTTCAACACAATAGGTACAGACAAAATGCGTGTCAACACAATAAAGGCCATAAAAGACAAACTCACAGCTGACATCATACTGAACTGGGAGAAGTTGAAAGCTTTTCCTTTAATATACGGATTAAGTCGAGGATCCCTACTCTCCACACAGCTACTCAACAAAGTACTGGAAGTTCTAGCCAGAACAAGGAGGCAGGAGAGAAGAAAAAAAGGACAGCAAAACTGGAATGGATGAAGTTAAATAGCCCTTATTCGCAGATGACAGGATCTTACATATATAAAACCCTAAAGACTCAATAAAAAAAAACACACTAGAATTAATAAATGAATTCAGTGAAGCTGCAGGATACAAAATCAATGTATGAAATCCTCAACATTTCTATACACTACTAGTGAACTATCTGAAAAAATAATAAGAAATAACTAAAAATAAAGAAAAAAAGAGAAAACAATCCCATTCATTTCAGTAGCTACAAAGAAAACCAAAATACAAGGGAAAAATTTAATTGAGGAAGCATAAGGTTTCTATATGAAAGCAAAACATTGAAAACAAAATTGAAGAAGAAATAAGGAAGTGAAATATATTCTGTGTTCATGGATTGAGAAAAATGATTATTAAAAAAAGCAACCTCCCAGGCCGGCGCCGTGGCTCAATAGGCTAATCCTCCACCTTGAGGCGCCGGCACACTGGGTTCTAGTCCTGGTCAGGGTGCCAGATTCTGTCCCAGTTGCCCCTCTTCCAGGCCAGCTCTCTGCTGTGGCCAGGGAGTGCAGTGGAGGATGGCTCAAGTGCTTGGGCCCTGCACCCCATGGGAGACCAGGAGAAGCACCTGGCTCCTGGCTTCGGATCAGCGCAGTGCACCAGCCTCAGTGTGCCGGCCATGGCGGCCATTGAAGGGTGAACCAACAGCAAAAGGAAGACCTTTCTCTCTGTCTCTCTCTCTCACTGTCCACTCTGCCTGTCAAAAAAAAAAGAAAGAAAGAAAAAAGCAACCTCCTAACATTCTGATACAGTCTGTCTTGAGATCCAGGAAACCTCAGCCTACCATCTTGTTTTTCATTCTCATTCATTCATTCAGTTACACAATAAATATTATGCACCCACTATGGTATCAGGCACTGTGGTAGGTGCTGAATATGAAGCAATAAACAACAAAGGCATCCTTAAGTTCGCAAATGACCTCCTTTGTTTAACCTTAGATTGCAAGGTCACTAAGTCCCAGGGATTTTCACTTGCACTTCCTTTGACATTTATAGTCACATACTCCACTCCAATTAGCTGGATGTATCATTATTCACCATCTCTCTCTCAACTACTCCTTGCCTTTATTACAATTGTGTGCTTTTTGTTATCTGCTGCCAATCCCATCTCATTTGTTCATTCTTCCCTGATTTAATGCATGGAGAAATTGTGTCTCTGTGTGTAATTTACTTGTTATGAGTTAAAGATTTAATATTTGAGATGTGAAGTGTAAACAAGAGAAATATACCATTTAAGTAAACTCATAGCATTTATTTTATTCTAAAAAGTCTCCAAGGACAGCAGAAGTCAAGATTTAGTTTTGATCATTAGGTGTCATTAGAGTTGTCAACATAGCAACATCAATAAGCAATCCCCTGATCACACCTGGGCACAGCTAAGAGTGCCAATGAAATTGTTTACCTGTTGTCCTATTCACAACACACACACACAGTTAATGGTAGGCTTTTTATACCATTGCTTAGTATCTATTTTACAATTTGAGAAGAAAATTGAGAAAATAAATGTTCAATAATATCCTTGCTTGCTCCAAGCTTTTACTGTCACGTCTTTGGAAGAGCAACCACTATTGCTAATATAAGTTTTTAATTCATTTATGCTTACAAAATTGCTTTCATAAAAGAAGGCCCAAAATATATCTGGTCACTTCCTTCCTACAGTTCCTACAATGTGGCAGGTAATATGTCTAATTTAAAGGTAGAGCAACTAATTAATTAAAGGAGAGAGTCTCTCATGATGTACTTAGTCTTCGGCTTCCACCCAGGGGTTTTCTTACTCATTTATTCCCCAATTACAAGCTCCATACCACCTCTGTGGGTGAGGGACATGCGTCAGTTGAGTCCCAGCATGCCTCTGTTCTATCAGGCAAAATAAACCTTTTGACTCAAGCTAGAACAGCTGACTGGTGCTCTGGGAGACCTCGAATACCTACACCTTAACGTCAAGTCAAATTATAAGGAAACAATTCTATTTTCATTAACAAAACCATGCTGGGCCGGCGCCGCGGCTCACTAGGCTAATCCTCCACCTTGTGGCACCAGCACACCAGGTTCTAGTCCTGGTCGGGGTGCCAGATTCTGTCCCGGTTGCCCCTCTTCCAGGCCAGCTCTCTGCTGTGGCCCGGGAGTGCAGTGGAGGATGGCCCAAGTGCTTGGGCCCTGCACCCCATGGGAGACCAGGAAAAGCACCTGGCTCCTGGTTTCCGATCAGCGCGGTGCGCCGGCTGCAGTGGCCATTGGAGGGTGAACCAACGGCAAAGGAAGACCTTTCTCTCTGTCTCTCTCTCTCAACTGTCCACTTTGCCTGTTTAAAAAAAAAAAAAAAAAACACCATGCTGGTTCATTGTAGAAAAGTGAAAGCCACCAGGAATTCTACTTGTAAAGATTAATCATTCTTGTAAAGCATTTGTTGAGCAAATACTTTGTGTCAGCCATTGTTTAAGGGACTGCAGACAAAGTAAGGATCAGATATGGTCTCTCTCCTCCGGGAAGTTTCTTTAGCTGGGAAGTTTCTCTCCAATGGGACATGAATGGAATCTCTTTTAGGACCTGCCTGGGCATATATGTATATGTATATGTATATGTACATATATATGCCTGGGCATATACATTTCTCCATGAATACATTTATTTTTAAATAGTTGCTTCCACATCATTTTGTAACCAGATTCTTTTCATCTTGCAGTATCATGTGAACATTCTTCTCCATCAATAAAGATGTATGCACAGAAAATCCACATAAATACCCCCTCAAACATCAGTGCCCCTCCCTTTATCTTCCACGCATAAGATCATTTACATTCTTTAATGTACAAGGTCTTGTGAGGTAAACAGATACAAGCACATCTTTCCAGATTATGTTCACAATGTTTAATTTGTATCTGAGCAAGTTGTCTCCTTACATTTAGGGAGGCCATTGAATTTGATGTTATCATCTGTTGACTTCAGATTTACGATCTTAGCTCTTATTTCAAGTATTTTTGCCCACCTCTGTTTTCCTTAAATGGCCACAGAACTCAAAATAGCAAACCCTTAGTATCTATTTCAATAACAGCATCTTGCCTTTTCTCCCTCTCTCTACAAGGGGGCTTCACAAAGTTTGTGGAAATATGGAATGGAAAGATATCTTTATCGTTTTGCGTACAAGGTTGAAATCCAAGCATACGTCAGAGCACCTCAGTGCAAACCTGATAACCAAAGGGGATGCTCGTTCATGATGCAGACACAGCAGAAGGTCATCGTTTTCATAAAGCCAGACGGTTCACTACATTTGCTGAATTTCTTCTCAGAACACATGTCCATTCTGGGCAAATGAGCAACGCATTTTACGTTGTATGCCATAGTTCAAATTAGGAAAACCACCCTACAGTTTTGTCTTCTTTTCTTCTCTCCAGTATCCTCTCTCCTGCTCCACGCCTCATTGTTCCGGCTCACTCACCCTCCCGGAACCCCAGGACACCATTGAGCATCAGAGCCTTGGACGCCTTCCCTCTCTCTGCCTGGTGACGTGTCCTCTCATTGGATCGTGAATGGCTGAAACCCACCTTCCTTGAGCCCAGATCATCTGTACCCCTGCACAGAGCCCAGATGAGTCTGCCTCTCCTTCCAGGAGGTCATGTGTGAGCCTCCACAGCCTCCAGACTGGGACACACAGCACTATCCCAAACTAAAGCCCAGCAACCCTTAGTCTCCTGTATAATGGCTGCTCCATGACTGCATTTTGACTTTCAATGAAAAAAACAAAAACCAAAAATCATTTACGGGAACATGCTGAAGACAGACTCTGGCATGAAACTGAAAGCTATCCCCTAATCACAATGCTTTGTCTAAAGGAAACCAACTTTTAACAGCACAAACACACAAGTATACATGCATGCACATATGCACATACATACACACGTGACCAAGTTTAGGGGCACCGAAGTGCCCATTCTAAAACACCGATCTTATTGGTTGCCTTCTTCCCTGCAAGGTAGAAACAGACGCCTTCCACTAAACTCATCTACTTGGGGGCTTGTTATGTGCCAGGCTGTTTTAAGCAAGTAATACATTACCTCCCTCAAGCCTTGTAAGAATCATTTCACAGACGAGGGAACTGAGACAAGTGAGCCAGCCTGTGAACCCACACAGTGTGGCTTACAGAACTATCGAGCGGAAAATCAAACATACTATGCAATTTCCTCTTGTTAGAGGAAAAACACATTTCGATGTATTTTAATAATCCAACCTGGTGATGACAAAGTCTCTGAGCATCAGTTATTGGTTGGGAAAATAGTACAGCATTTCTCATCTCCTAAAATTGAATCCACTTCTATTTCATAATTTATTTTGCAGTTTTTATAGTTTTTCGCTACATATTATAAAAGTATATATTTTTTTTCCAGGAAATCCTCAAACATTTCATGAAATCCTTGTCTAAATGGTCCTTCCACTTTTCCAGAGCTATTATCCATTCACTTAACCCTTTTCCCTAGGGTGAATCTTAGAAATACCATGCTTTCATTTTTCTATAAATTAAAAAAATGAGAAAAACACATCAACTAACTCCTATATGATAATCCTACATCATTTACTAAAGAAATGGATTTCTTCATTTCTTACAATGACAGATTTCTTAATTTCATAGACTTCATTTTAGTCCCATAAATTCTCCACCGAATATATTAAGAATGGGAAAATTAGAGAGTAGATTCCATTTATGATATGTGGCCAAAAGAATATGTTTTTCCAACAGAGATTGTACTAGGGCAACAAGAAGGCATGTGTATGTATATATATATATATATATATATATGTATTATCGAGAGAGAGAGAGAGATTGGATACAGATTTTTTTCAGAGCAGTCCATCTGTCACACTCAAACTCCAAAGCCCAGGCCACAGTCAGTATCATCATTTTGTTATGCTACTGTTCTCCTCTCTTCCAACAAGGAAGGAGAGACCAAATGAATGTTACCACTCAGAAGGTGCTAAGGTGTGGCTATCTGTTCACTGCAAACAACTACAGAACCTGAACCTTGCTGGTGAGAACGTGTCGGGCTGCCATGAGACACCGTCAGCTCCTTTCCAAGGAATGGAAATACCCTCAGAATGGAGGAGCACACACGCGGAAGATCACAGGAATGAGGGCAGACTGACTTCCAGCGGGAACGTTTATTAATGCTCTGGAAGCTGCCTGTATCTTTACGCGTTTGATCATCTCCCAGGTTGAGTGACGTCCATAAACTCTGCATAGCAGAACAGAGGCAAGCACAGGCAGCAAGTATTTTTTTTTACTTGAAAGATGACAACAAACATTTCATGCAAGCTTACTCCTCCATGTCATGAACTATTCCCAGCACTTAACACCACTCTGAAACAGTTTTTGATATTAGCTACACTATAGGCTAAAGCCCGTGGCAGACATTCCCAGATCCACGTGAGTTGGGATCGAGTTTAGAATCCAAGTCTGAGGTTTGTTCTGTTGGGAGAATGGAGACAAGAAGGGGTGGGAGTGCAGAGAGAACTGGCAGAGAATTTTATTCTTAGTTTTTAGCCCTATGAACGTTCATATCTTCCAAATGTTTTGCAATGACCATGTGCTTCACTTACTGTGGGGAGCAACTCGGACTAGACTGTTACTGGAATTAAGACTTATTCTATGCATCTGCTCTCCCACAATATGGCGCTGAGAAGGGAGAAACAGCTTCTACGCAGCTGCCTCCAGTTCAACCAATAAACAGCAGGACCTACTCCTGATTGGAGGAGAGCAGCGTACTCGGCGTGTGGGTAGCAGAGTTGGGATTGGTGGAAGAGGACTATAAAGGAGGAGAGAGACAACATGCACCAGGAACATCTAAGAGGAACATCTATCTGAAGGAACACCTGTGCAGCCCCCGAGAGAGCCGGCCGGCGGTGTGCCGCTCCCCCGCGGAAGTGGGGAAAGTGGCAGGGGGAACCGCCCTTCCACGGAGGTGGAAGGATCGGTAGCCAACCCGGGAAGGACCAGCAGCAAACCCGGGGAGGGCCAAGCAGACGAAAGAACAATGCAGGGTTTAGTGTCGTTCTTCCACGAAGACGGGGAGCGACATAATGGTGCCGTGACTCGGACATGAAGCCTAGGCAGGGTTTTGTGTCATTCCTCCACGAAGAGGGGGAGCAACAACTTACCATTTGTCTTTGGAACTGAAAATATTAACAATTTAAGATTAAACGGCTCACACCTGACATCTACTGAGGGTTTACCCTGAGTGAGGCTAAGAGCTCTGCCTCATTATTATCCCCACTTCTCCCCATGCCCCAGGAGGCAGTGTCTCTGTTTTCCTATTTTGCGGATGAAACTGAGGTCTGGATAAAGCAGGTGCCTTCGAAGGGCTCACATCACAGGTCTGTGGCAAGCCACGAGGGAGCCTGGTCTCTCTGATTTTTTGCCCCCGTGATAATCTGCTGTCCGCATCTTTCAATCTGATCATTCTAAGGCAAAACGAGACCTTCTTCCTTTCCAGAAAGAGACAGAGACGGCAGTCTCTGAATTCCTGCCTCTCCACATCTAAGGGATGAAACTCAATTAGAGCGCACCTGCCTGAAGCCTGCGATGCCAGTTCTTCCGGGTTCTCCAGGGAGCCTGGCCGCAGTCTCAGGGGGATTCCTGCTTATGAACTTTAATGGGCCGGCTGCATCTTCCCCTCTAATCTGGCCTCTGCGTGGAGGAAAGGCCGTTCAGTTGTTTTCTCTCTTAAAGGCAGCCTGGAGTCCTACGTCTCCCTTGGCAACATAGCAGAGAACATCATGTTAGCAGCAGAACTAAGACATCATCGAAATTTTGACCCCTGAGGGTCAGAAGTCTGTCTCCACAACTAACAGCCGCCTCCTTTTCCTCTGCAGTCATAGCATTATGGGGCCGATTCTGTCTGATGGAAGTAAACGCCCTGAGTGGGCTGATTGTTTTTCCTCCTCTCTCTCTTTCGAATGTCACTTTTCTTTTGGGACACGTGCACGACTCTGTCCTGGCCCACACAGAGCCAAGATGGAGCCTTGCAAAAACAAAACCCTGTGGGCAGGGCCCTGTCCCAGCAGGACCGCAGTGGCCACACAAGAGGGGTGACCACAGAGAGGAAGTCGAACATTTCAAAGGACCAGCTCCATAAACGGGCTCTTTTCTCTCTTCCCTTTGTCAACACCCTGATTACAAACAGAAAATGATTTCCCACTTTTTATACAGAGCCTGTTTTCTAAAACCCAAAGAAAAGCAGCATGTCACTCTTTGCTGGATCTTTCTTTCAAGACCCCCAAACAGTGTTGTTACTTCGCCAAGGATTCTGTTCTGTCTCATTTTGTATTGTGGAAAATGGAGTTTTCTTGGACCTTTAAAAATCCTTTGTAAAGGAGCACAGGATTGGGGCTGGCATTGTGGCATAGCAGGTAAAGCCGCCGCCTGCAGTGCCAGCATCCCATATGGGCACCAGTTCTAGTCCCAGCTGCTCCACTTCCAATCCAGCTCTCTGCTATGGCCTGGGAAAGCAGTAGAAGATGGCCCAAGGCCTTGGGCCCCTGCACCCATGTGGGAGACCCGGAAGAAGCTCCTAGCTCCTGGCTTCGGATCAGTACAGATCTGTCCATGGCAGCCAACTGGGGAGTGAACCAGAGGATGGAAGACCTCTCTTTCTCTCTCTCTCTCTTCTCTGCCTCTCCTTCTCTCTCTGTGAAACTCTGACTCTCAAATAAAAAAATAAATAAATCTTAAGGGGAAAAAAAGGAGCACAGGATGGACTCCAGTTTTCCAGTAACCTCTGGTCACCCACCTTCTGTGCCCAAGCTAAAGTGGCCCAACACTAGGACAGCAAATGAGGTTGTGTTTGTATTTTTGTGACCTAAATCTTGGTACTATTTGAGTTTTATTTCATAGGGGTAAGAACATTTAACATGAGAGCTACACTCTTAAACAGATTTTTAGGTGCACAATGCAATGTTGTCAACTAGAGGCACACTGGACACCTCAATAGAATTTGTCTTGCATAATGTGAACTTTATACCCACTGATTTGTGTCTCCCTTGGCCCCTGGAAATGACTATTCTACTCTCTGCTTCTATGCATTTGACCATTTAGATATGTATTGACTATAAATCGAGGTAATCAGGTTGTGCATATAGGTTAAGCAGCCTCTCTCAGACTCTATTTAGAAAAGTCAATCTGCTTAACAAGCCCTTGTCACTCTCTCCAAGTTCACAAAAGACACACACTTATATATTTTTGAATTATTCTAGCTACAACAGAGGTGTAGGAAATTTTCTAAGAATGCCAGGGTTAAATGTCACCACAGGTCGATGGTGTGATCTTGTAAGAAATTAAATTTCCTCTCTCAGAGCAGTCTCTACAATTTTTGCCCATCCTCCGTGAGTATGGAGACTTCAAAGTTTTCCTCGCACAGCAGTCCAGTGACGGGTGTTTTATTTGATGAGTTGCTACTGTCAACATGATGGAAAGTTGGAAAAAGAGGTATCTATTTTATTGTGGTCGCTCAATGTTGTAATATGAATCTGCGAAGGTGAGACAAAGAAAGTGGATAGTTCAGATCAGTGGTTTCTAAAGCCTGCTATGTAATTAAATGTTACGGAACACCAAAGATAGATATTTTTTGCGATTGCTTAATTCTGTAATGTGATTCTACAAAATTTTGACAAAGAAGATGTATGGTTTATTTATTTATAGTAAAATCTGTATTTATTTTCATTGTGTTTGAAAGGCAAACAGAGATTTTCTATTCAGTAGTTCACGCCCCAAATGCCCACAACAGCCAGGGCTGGGCCAGACTGAAGCCAGGAGCCCAGAACTCAGTCTGCGTCTCCACACAGTTGGCAGGGACCCAAGGACTTGAGCCATTACCTGGCACCTGCTTAGCTGGAAGCAGGATCAGTCGCAGAGCTGGGACTCGAACTGCCAAGGGATCCACGGATCCCAGGCAGCTTCTTCACCACTACGCTGGACAGCTCCCTCTAATTATTTTTTGAACTGCTGTTCTGATATTTACTTACTTTTTGCCTCAACTTTTTCTTTGTTGATTTGGTAGTCTTTGCCTAGTACATGCATCTTCACCTTTTTATTTTCCACCTTTGACTCATATTCAGTATCACCAGAGAATAAGCTTGTGACTTTTTTAGGACTACACATTTTCAAGATATTATTTTACTGTTTCCTGATAATTCTGGAGAGGATGTTTGAAATCAGTTTATATTTTCCCTTCATGGATAGGTAAGTTTTTAAAAACACTTGGTCTGATGCCGATGAAATACTTTTTATTATTCTTAAAATGCAAAATGTTCACCAGACGTTAGCTCTGCTTTATTAATTTTTCCTGGTACATATAACCTAATCTGTATATCTGGGTTTTTTTAATCTAAAAGTAAATGTGACCTCTCCTTTCATCTGAAACATGGCTGTGTTCCACGTGCTCTGATCTCTCTGTTAGGGAGAGCATTTATTTGTGTGTCTGTTGGCTGTCTTCCACTCATATCACCCTCTTCCCAAACAAAGTCCTGTTTCATCTTTTTCCTTTGCATAATTAATTCTTGCTCCTCAACAGTACTATACGAAGCCTTTGGCCTTTCATACTTCCAGTTTTTCTCCAATCCCTGCCTTGATCTTGGCTTCTGCACAAGGTTAATCCCTCCCCTGGTGCAGCTGTGACTGCTCTGGGATCTGCTGCAGAAAATGCTTTTGAACCCAGCACCCGTGCTAGCCACAGCCCAGCCCAACTTCAGCCTTCACTCCTTGCTGGTAGGGGTTCGTCGGGAGCGCTCCCGTGCCACTCACACAGGAAGGAAACTGTGAACTCAAACTTAGTTTTACCCATCGGTGCAATTCCAGGTCCACGGAATCCACCAGAAGTGCAATGGATTTTACAGCCTGGGAACTAAATGTGCTCTTCCATTAGCTGTGGGTGTACAGATTTCTCACTACATGAATTGCTTTGATCCTTTATTTGAAGTCTAAGTAGGAAAGCAAAAAGCAAAATAAAACTCCTGAACGAACCAGCCATCTTCCCTAAAAGATCTGGCATTTACTTCCTTTTTGCCCCCCTACGCTTTCAACTTCTAAAGTATTCCTACTTTGGTTTTGCTCTAAAAAGGTGCTTTTTATCATCTGTTTTTCAGATGCAATTGTGAAAGGTCAAATCTTTATATAGCGCAAAGGTCATAAGCCCACGTTATTATTTTATCTTCTTTTATTCCTGTAAAGGGGAAAAGTGTTCCAGAAATACTAAAAAAAAGGGGGGGGGGAGCGTGTGGGGGCAAATTTACTTCTAAAGGATTTTAAGCATATTATTCAAAATTATAATCTGAATTCTTTAGAAAGCCCATTTGAAGACTGATATATAGGGACATATATGTATAAACATATAATCTATACATAAGCATTTAGATACTTCCTTTTCAGAAATATTATTTCAATTTAGCATTTAAAAAGCATCAAATGGAAACACATAATCACTATAACAATTTATTAGGACACGGTTTAGGATGGTAAAAAATTGGAAGGAGAGCAGAAAATGTTCAATGATAGAAGCAGGGATATATATGTGAGGCTATATTCTCTGTGAATAGTGTTATAACCATCTGTAAAGTTTAAGTAAGAAAACTATACAGATATTAAAAGTGCTTATGATAAATTTAAATGGAAAAAACCAGTATAAAAATTATACAACACCTTGACAACAACTAAATAAAATCAAGTTCTTAAAAAGACTACAGAATAATGTGGCCATTTGTTTTAGGTGGTCAGAAATACGTGTGAGTAGTCTCTTCTCTAAAACTCTATGATCCTTATTTTAAAATTCAAAAGTAAATTAAAAACTGAAGTTGTTTCATGGAACGTGCTTTGTAGGTGTACACGCCTCTCGGGCAGGTCCTTTGAGACGTAAGAATCACGGGATTGCAGCCTCTAACTCAGAGATGTCAGCAGCACTTCGGGAGGCAGTTCAGCGTCGTTAACGCCAAAACCACAGTTTCCAACCCAGAATCAGAAGATGAGACATCTCACTGTGCATCCATCTACCTGCTCACCTATTTGTCTTTTCTAACAGATTTTTAGGGCCCAGGTCAACTTCTTTTTCTCTCTGAACTCCCAGCTCAGTGCTTGGGTTATACTAAGGTTTTGGTACAGACACGATTTTTTTCCTTCACAGACTTGAAATCCATTTGCAACTCTTTTCCCCTGGGATAAATTTATACACTCATCAAAATTCCAAAATCATCCTGGTGTCGCTGATTATGCTATAAAACAAATGTGCACATGGGTGCACAGGTACCCAAGCATACGTAAACACTCACATTCAGAAAAGAGAAAGAAGCAACTAAAACACAAGAAATGCTATACCCAGAGCAGAAGAAAATGCTACTTAAAATTGCATTTCAGGGGGCCACTGTGGTGGCATAGCGGGTAAAGCTGCTTCTGGCATCCCATATGGATACCAGTTCATGTCCCGGCTGCTCACTTCCCATCCAGCTCCCTGCTAACGGCCCAGGTGCTGGGGTCCCTGCTACTCACTTGGGAGACCTGGAAGAAACTCCTGGCTCCTGGCTTCTGTCTGGCCCACCTGCGGCTGTTGTGGCCATTTGGGGAGTGAACCAGTGGATGAAAAGTCTGTCTCTCTCTTTCTCTCTCTGTAACTCTGTCTTTCAAATAAGTAAATATATCTTTTTTAAAAATGTCATTTCGGTGAACTACAAACAAATGATACTTTTTGAAGAGGTTTTTCTTCTTTCTTTTGAAAATACATTTTTTGCTCTTTTAATAATCTCATAACAAAGGCTAAAACTTTACTGCCACCATCCCTCTTCCACTTCTGTAGTTTCTTTCTTTCTCTCTCTCTCTCTCTCTTTTTTTAGGCCTATTTATTTGAAAGAGTTACATAGAGAGAGAGGAGAGGTAGAGAGAGAGAGGTCTTCCATCTGCTGGTTCACTCCCCAATTGGCCGCAACAGCTGGAGCTGTGCTGATCCGAGGCCAGGAGCCAGGAGCTTCTTCCGGGTCTCCCATGTGGGTGCAGGGGTTCAGGGACTTGGGCCATCTTCCACTGCTTTCCCAGGCCACAGGAGAGAGCTGGATCGGATGTGGAGCAGCCGGGTCTCGAACCGGCACCCATATGGGATGCCGGCGCTTCAGGCCAGGGCGTTAACCCACTGCGCCACAGCGCCGGCCCCTCACTTCTGTAGAGTTTCTAGTGTGGTCCTCATCAGTTACAGGACAAGTATTCACCAAGCTGTCACTTCTTCTATGAGCACATAGGAGGGTCCAGTGGGCTTCTTCACTTGTTAGTCTCATTCCAGCACCCGATTTTCCCCCTCACACCATTTGGTTTTAGCAATAGCTGGGCTAAAATACACTATGGAAGAATGAAAACCCCAACATAAGAAAGCATAAACCCAGCATAATACAGAAGGCAAGCCAACCGCTGAGGAAGCGGCATTGTGACGCTGTTGTGCAGAGCTGAGCACAGGAGCTGAACGCTTGGAGGTGAATATTCAGTCTGCACCCTGGCCCTATGCACCTGCTTCTGGCATTAGGGGCGCAGTCCACGACCTCTGCTCCCACACGACATCAAATCACAGTTGCAGCCATGAAAACTTGAATCGTAAACGTGAGAACAGCCACCTGTTAATTTTTAATACCACCCACAGACACGGGCATCGTTAGCCCTCCGTTCACCCATTTTTTTTCATCACCAGGAAATTCGGGCCTGGCTGATGACCCCACACACCAAGGAGATGGAGACCTGCCTAGGCCTGAGCCCTAATGATACCGTCCCTTACCCACCGTGCCTCTAACTGGAAGGTTTGTGCGATGGGGTTTCAGGACCTCGGAGGCATCACAGCACCCTAAGGAGGGGTGTTGGAGTCAGCCCTAGAACCTCTTGGTCACTGTCCTTAGCTGCCTCGGGACTCCAGCCAGGCAGTCCAGGCTGGGCCCTCAGAGGTTCGGTGACAAAATGGTGTTGCTTTGTCCGGATACTGCTCCGGGCTTACTGTGCGGCCACCCTGATGACAGCTGTTCAACAGGGCCGACTGACAAAACCAGGGATATTCAGCAATCCCTGGGCGCACGAGGGTGGCACAGGGAAGAGCCAGGCCCCAGAACCCTAGGGCTCCTCTAGAACCCGCTGGAGTAGCACTGGTCCCCGCCCTGCACCTGCGTGTTCGCCCTGAGGTTACCCAGGCAGTGGCCCAGGCCCGAGGAGCCGCGGTTAGCCCAGCGCATCCTCCTCAACCCCAGGCACCTGCCCCTCATCCCCAGCCTCAACACCTGCTACAACGGGGGAGGCAGGCCCCAGGGCTGGCCGGCCCTTGGCTCCCCAGGCCGACCGAGGCGCATCCCACAGCAGGAGCCCCGGCAGCCGGGGCGCAGGAGCAGGGAGGGCGCACCGCGGCACCGGGGTCCCCCTTCCTCGCTCCGCCACAGGGCTGGCTGGGTGGGGACGCGCCTCTCCCCCACCCCCACCTCGCCGGGCCCGCGCCCCCTGCTCCCTCTCGCACTCCCAACGTTCCCGCCCCGCCTGGGCCCAGCCCCTGCGCATCCCGGGCCTCCCGCGCGGTGCACGGCCGCACCGCCGCTTCCCAGGCGCCGGCGGCAGTGACCAACCTGTAACCCCAGCGCTCAGAGCGGTCATGGTGCCCGCGGGCGGCGGCGGCTGCGGCGGGCGGGCGGGCGCGCGGGATCCGTGCCAGGCGCGGCGCCCACAGCGGGCGGGGACGCGGGCCCCTCACCTACGGCGGCTCCGTCGGCGCGCTCGGCCCGGCCGGGCCGCGTTCGGCGCGTCAGTCAATCCCGCCGGAGCGGGGCGGGGAGGGGCGGCGAGGTGTTGAGGGGTTCAGGGATTTTTTTAGTTGGCTTTGCTGCGCGGGCTGCGGTGATGCCCAGGGCTGCGCGGAGGGCAAGGCCAAGGAGGCTGCGCTGCAGCTGGCGGCGAGCGCACGGGTCGGAACCCGCGGGGCCTCTCTCCGGCGGCCACCGGCAAATCAGTGTCACAGCAACAGCTGGGCGCTGCGGGGCCGGCGCTCTCAGGCTCACCGGGCGCCCGGTGCACAGGGGCCGGGCGTGCGCGGGTGCGCGCGAGGCCACCGCGTGGAGGCCCCGGCCCGGTGTGCGCGCGTGGGTCCCGCCGGAGGCAGCACCCCAGGATGCGGGCCAGCGCCTGCCTTGCAAAGCCTTCTAAATGTGTCTGCGTTTTCCCTGAAAATTGAAAGGTGCTGTTCAGTGCATGAGGCTTATAACCCACTCCCCGATTGTCAGGCACCCCATGCCTCAGGGGGTCGGCGGGTTTAGGGAAATCTCGACTCCTAAACGCCAAGCTCAGATCTAGGGGACAGCCCTCCCCTCACACTCAGCCCCACTCTAAAAGGTTGGCCTCAGGCCTGGCATCTTGCCCCGTAGTCAGATATTAAAATCGATGAGGAGCTCCTGAGCAGAGATTCAAACATCCCGCAGAGACACACGAATTAGGGGAGAGAGAAAGCCGAATGAAGCTCCCCTGAAAGAGAACTCCTAGACAGTTGTCAGCGACTGTTGTACCCCAAGGGGTGGAAGTAAATTGTACACAATTTTTGAAATGTGTTTTCTGGTTACAAATGTTTCAGTTACCATCTAAAGACATCTATTCCCAATCCATTCATACTCACAATCCATATTAGCACTCTTCTGTTTAAAAGACGCTTTTTAAAATTTTTTTTGTCCTTATTTGAGAAGGGGAGCGAGAGAGAGAGAGCAAGAGAGAGAGCCACCCACAGAGAGCTCCCATCCTGTGATTCACGATCCATATGCCCACGCAGCCAGGGCTGGACCAGGGAAGAAGCCGGGGCCAAGGCTCAATCTAGGTCTCCCATGTGGGTGGCAGGAACTCAATTGCTTGACCCATTACAGCTGCCTTCCAAAGTCTGCATTAGCAGAGAGCTGGAGCCAAGACATGAAGCCAGGTGTTGAACCCTAGCAATCTGAAAGGGCCTGTGGTGCCCTAGCCTCTGTCATAACCACTAGGTTAAACTCCAGCTCCCAAAACAAAGTTTGTAAAGGAATTGGGATTTCATGACATCAAGAACTATGTGGGCTTTTTTTTCATTTCTCTGGATTTCAGAAAGGCTATCTAAGCAGCTAGATTTGAAACAAATGGTTAAATCAGTCCACAGCACACAAAATCGCAAATAATTTAAACAAGGTAAATGTACAACTAGTTTACAAAACTTTACCAATTGGTTTAATCATCTGAAGTCACTGTTCTCAGCGATTTGGTGTCAACACTAGTTTATTTCAGTTTGTATCTTCAGATGTGTGGCTATATATCCTTCTTTGGAATTCACTAAGCTAGAGTTATCAGAAAATCATACCAATGAAGTATTTAAGCAGGAGATGTTTACAAATGCTTTAAAAGGTGATGATTTTTAGTGAGCTCAGCATCACTCCCACCAAACAGGCACCTCAGATCCTGCTTTGTCAGCGGTGTAACCACCCCTGCTTAAGTATCTGCAGTTTATTCTTGGGAAGGGCAGGCATTTGGTCTAGCAATTAATAATAATATATCATATATATTGTTTTTATTTGAGAGAGAGGGAGGAGGAAGAGATGGAAACAGGCAGACAGAAAGATCCCAAATGCCTCCTCAGCCAGAGCTGTGCAGGCTGGAGGCTGAGACCAGGAACTCAAGCCAGGTCTCCCCCATGAGCAGCAGAGCCCCAGTTACTTCAGCCGTCACCACTCCACTCCAGGGTGCATTATTAATACTGGAGTCAGGAGCCCAAACTTGGACTTGAACGCAAACACTCCAGTAGGGATACTAGCGCCTAAGTAAACCTTTTAGAGAGTGGGACTGAGTGAGATAATGTCCTCTGGGCCTGAACAGTGCTTAACATGCAATATTTACCCTATTTTTAATATATTTTGTGAATTCCTGCTTGGAAGCCAAATACCCTATGTATAATATAGCCAGGCGTGGGGAATCCATGGGTTTCAAGGAAGCTCAGCACACACGTCCTGGAGTCTGTAAGAATCCACGATATGTGTCCCCTCCACCTCCAAATATAAAATCAACGTGACTAAAGCCAAGTCCAACATCACCAGGCATTGCTGCAGGTAGCACCAGGCGCTGGACTGAAGGAAGACACAGCGCAGTGGCTGGCGTTTCTTCTCAAGAGCCTGCATCTGTGTCCAGCTTAGGACGCATCTACACAAGCAGCAAGGGCACGCTCAGCTCACCCCTCGATGTGAAAAGTCCAGCTCCTCTCATTATAGGGCTGAGATCTCCACCTCCAACTGGACCTGGGACGCACACAATGTGTGTGACTTGGTGGGCATGTGTACCCATTGCTTTTGAATAGTCCCGTCCCAAATTGCCAGAAAGCGAGCTAGTTATGTATAACTTCCCTAGACACAAGCTCTGTGCACTTGCTCCTCCTGGCTTTCTGGGGAGCCTGTTTTTTATCATAAGACTTTCTCATTCCTGGCTTGTGCAACTCAATAAAGTTATTTCTGCTTACAGCTCAAGCCATTGTGCACTGGCGTACACACCACACAAGAACTCTTGGCTCTTTCACCCGGCTGCATATGAAGGTAGACCATCATCCTAAAAGGCAAATGCTTGTATTTGAAATACCATCTTACTTCCTCTACCTGTTCATCACGAACCTATTTTCTTAACAGTAGACATAGGGGTCATGAGCAAGAATATTTTCCAGGCCCCACAGACACCAGAACTTCACCCATTGCTGTAATCCAGTTAAAGGGAATTGCTGCCCTGTGGAGTCAACCAAACTCACAGGTGTGTTTTGTTCGGCTCGCACTGCATTTTTGACAAATCAAGATAAATTACCAACATCTGAAGACTGGGAGATTTTTAGTTTATCTTGAAAAGCAGGAAGATCTGGCCAGGCCAGGCTTGAATAGCCACGTGCCAGGGAGCAGGTGCAGACATCCTGTACCTTTTTAAGACAGGTAAATACTTCCCATCTGCCCCTACCCACCCAGCCTCTGGCCCCTAGCCTGCTTTAGTGGAAGCTGTCTGCAAATGGGAACCCGCGCAGTTAAGTCTGGGGGAAGGAGCATTGCCAAACAGAAGCAGTTGATCCAAGGAGCTTTACTCTATGGACGTTGAAGCCAGGGCACGGTAACCTATGGAAGAGGTTACCAACAACACGGTAACCTATGGAAGAGAGAACACCGTATCCGTGCAACTGGTGCTTTGAATGAAGTAACTATGAAATGTGAGTTAGATTGTAATGAATTAGAATGAATTAATGTAATTAATTACATTAGAATGTAATGAAAACAGGATGTTTATGTCTTACTAACTCATCTGCTCCTATCACTTATTTCTGCCTAACGTCAGAACTCACTTGACAGCATAGGGAGTGACTGAGAAGGCAATAGCCAGTCACGGGGTTTGGGGCCTCGGGTGCCACATGCTCCATGGAAATGCAGACACCAGATTCTACTTTGAAGAATCTGTGCAACAAGATCTTGTTAGATGTGATTGATGGGGAGGTTATGTACAGGGAACTACTCTGGGTTTCATATTTTTTGAGAGTTTTTTTTTTTTTTTTTTGACAGGCAGAGTAGACAGAGATACAGAGAGAAAGGTCTTACTTTTCCATTGGTTCACCCTCGCAACGGCCACTGCAGCCGGTGCACTGCGCTGATCCGAAGCCAGGAGCCAGGTGCCTCTCCTGGTCTCCCATGCAGGTGCAGGGCCCAAGGACCTGGGCCATCCTCCACTGCACTCCCAGGCCACAGCAGGGAGCTGGACTGGTAGAGGAGTGACTGGGACAGAATCCGGCGCCCCGACTGGGACTAGAACCCAGGGTGCCGGTGCCACAGGCGGAGGATTAGCCTAGTGAGCCTCAGCGCTGGCTGAGAGTCTTGTTAAGATTGGCTTTAATCAGTATGCACTGCTCCTGGCTCACTAGCTTCCAAATGTTGATATTGTGGACTCTCTGTCAGAGACATTTTGGACAGGGGAAAATTAAGCCTTGGAAGACTCATTTATAAAGAGGCTAACCAGGAGGCATCTCCTGCTTGCTGTCTCGCTACCATGGATTCCAGAGTACAGAATTTGATGTGCGCAGAGGAGATAAATCTGATGAGGGTTTGGGGAGAATTATCAGAATTCGCTTCCCAGCCCTGCCAGCAGGGAGCGTGATACTGAATGTGTCTGAGGAAAAGGAGGAGAAAGCAGAGGAGATAGAGCTTAGTGCCTGCAGCCCTGAAGACCAACTTCCTCCTACTTAGCCTGCCTGGGATCTTGAGAGAACAATGAGAGGAGTTTCTCCTGGCAACGGAGCTTGTAGGTAGGGGGTCTTCATGGGCCAGCAGTGCTCTAGATAGAAACCTTGAGACTCAGGTTCTCATGAGTCAGTATTTCTAGACACACACACAGCATGTATTCATAACTTCAACATCGCAGAGTTTTAGAAGACAGCTCATAGTCAAGTGGAGCTGTCTCGGTTTTCTGATAATAGCAATCACCCGGGCCATCTTCAATATGCCTGTGCTAATTATCTCAGGAGTGCTACAAGCAGCTATGGAGAACCTGTCTTCATAAACAAGGGCAGCGTGGGGTGACACTGCTCCAGTGGGTGCTGTCCATTCCCAGGCATTCTCTTCCTAACAGGCCAGAGGGGACTTGCCTGCCCCTTCCTGCTCCTGCGCGTTCCATGTGCCTCTGTGATTCTCTGAGCACTGGACCAGTTCTGGAATCCCTGTAGACCCTGCACTTACGCTGTAGCTGTGTTATGTGAAGCACTAAAAATGTGTGAGTGCAACTAGGTGGTAAAAGGCCATCTGCTGCTTCAGAGCTGAGGTCTTTGCAAGGTTGTCATGTGGCCGTTTAATGTTTCAAGTAGCTCCTACCCGAACTGGAGCCAGTGACAGTTGGGGGGTAGGTTCGGCTTTCTCTTCAAGATACCCTATGAGCAGGAAATAAGAGAAAGAAGGATAAGTCCATGGAAAGATGATGCTAAAATTCAGAGGTAGAAGCTGTGATTTCTTGAAAAATATGTGTTGATTTATTCAAGAGGAAAAGTGGCAAAGAGGCAGAGACACAAAGAAAGATGTATTTTCTGGTTTACTCTCCAAATGCCCACACAGCTAGGCCTGGGCTAGGCCAAAGCCACCAGCCAGAAACTCCATCTGAGTCACCCATATAGGTTTCTGGGACTCCAGTACTTGAGCTCATATTCTCTGTTTCCCAAGCACATTAGCAGGGAGCCAGATCAGAGGCAGAGCAGCCAGGTCCTGACCGGCATTCCGGAGTGGGATGTGGGCATCCCAAATGGCGGCTTAGCCGATGTGCCACAGTGCTGGCCCGAGCTGTGACTATTAACCTGGGCAGAAATGCATTGCAGCGAGAAAAGCAATTGATTTCTCTTGTGGGAAGGTAACCTGTTAACGCCCTGGACACACTGGGCTTAGAAAAACATTTGGTGTAGGAGTTAGTGTGAGTCCCACTCCGTTCTTTACAGAGTTAATGAAAAAATTCCTACCTCATCGGTTTGTTCTATTTTAGGGTTATATTTTCAGAGGAAACTAGATTTTAGGAGGAAAAAAACAGTGATACCCATTAAACTCTGGGAGCCAAACAGCGGCCTCATTGTGCTGGGCAGCAGCTGAACCAGCTGCCCAGGGGAACTGGTGGACTTCTCGCGACAAAGGTCAAGTTTCCAGTGAGTCACTCGGTAATAAAATGATGCATATTTTGACAGCTTAATAGAAGCTGCTACCAGATAGTAAATCTTTGAGTTCCACAAATAACCTTGAAGAGCTCATTTATTGTGTAAAATATCTTAGTAAAGGCATGGTAATTAATGGGCTCAGAGCGCTCAGGATTGATTGGCAGGGTAACTCCACCAGACAGGTTACCCAAAGTGCTGAGGGAGAGAGGGATTCAGAAGGGGTGAGAGGAGAGGAGGGGAGGGAAGAGAAGAAGAATTTGGATTTGGGGCCAGCAGCAGGAAAGGCTGTTGCTCACTAGTTCTCTTCTACATTTCCCAGAAACCAGGACCAGCAAGACTTCTAGGGAAACCGTCCACTGATAGAATACACAGTTACTGTGAGGGGGCAGCAGGGGTGAGTAGCCTTGGAGGCAAGGTGCAGACAGTGCTGAGTGCTATGGACACCCCACCAGGGTGCTCCTTGCTAAGCCAGGGCACTTGTCATGGAGCCACTGTTAGGATTACTGCCACCTTCTCAGCACTGTCCCTTTCCTCGGACAGTGACCCCTCAAGAATGAGAGGTTGTACCTGGGAAGATATAATTCCAATGCTAGGGAAGTCTGAGGTCAATAACAAGCAAGCCCTCCAGTCTCTGGGTGAACCACCTCTGTGCATAATTCCTCTCCAGATCTCCCTGCGGGATCAGGATGAAGCGAAACTCCACATATCCGACAGGAATGTTGTGGATCCCTTAGATGGCTCATCACAGTGTGTTACCTGCATCACGCAGATCAGGACTGGGGGTCAGGCAGTTCAGGGTTTCAAAGTTTCACTCAGGTTTTGGTGGCTTGCTCTGTCCACTTGTCTTAAAACCTCCCACTTTGATTTAGGTTTTTTTTTTTTTTTTTTTTTTGTATTTCTGTTTTTTTCTGCTTTATATGATCCAAGGCTATGTTACAAAGTGCATACGATTTAAAATTGCTATATTTCCCCAATGAAACAAAACTTGTCAGTCCAAAGTGACTTTACATACAGTAATGCTTTTTGCCTGCAGTGCCGGCATCCCATATTGGCGCCAGTTCTAGTCTCAGCTGCTCCACTTCCAGTCCAGATCTCTGCTATGGCCTAGGAAAGCAGTAGAAGATGGCTCAAGTGCTTGGGCCCCTGCACCCACGTGGGAGACCCAGAAGAAGCTCCTGGCTCCTGGCTTCAGATAGGCTCAGCTCCAGCTGTTGCAGCCAACTGGGGAGTGAATCAGCAGTTGAAGTCCTCTCTCTCCCTCTCTCCCTCTCTCCCCATCTCCAACTCTGACTTTAAATAAATAAATCTTTAACAAAATGATAATTCTGTTCTGTTACATGAAATACTAGTCTTGCTTAGTGCTTATGTGACCTCAGCACACTGAATATAATATTCCACTATCTTCTGATAATTTCCACTTAGATATTTTTCTGTTGAAGTCTGTCTACTTTTCTGTCTCTGCTTGTTTAAAATTTTTGGCTCTATCTTCAGTTTTCTACATTGTTTTCCAAGATGGATCTATATGTGGATATCTTTTTATTTATTGTATTTGAGATTTATTAGACTTTAGGAATCCATGGAAAGTTATTAACTTATTCTTCCTAGTCTTTCTCCTCACCTTCAGAGACTGCAACTTAAATGTGTATTATCCCCTCATACATTGTTCTTCATGTATGCATCTGAATGTATACAGCCTATGTTCTTTTTCTTTATGAAACCATTTGAAAAGGTTGTCCTGTTTTCCAGATCACTTTTCTACCTTGTTATGTCAAATCAACTATTACACCAATGATTTTATTTCTTTTAATTATTTGCTTAGTTCTTCAATTATTATTTGATTCTTTTTTTACATGGCTAGGTCAGTTGTTATAGTTTTCTATTTCCAACAGATTTTTTTTAGCTTGCTCTTCATTTGTACTTTGAACATATTAAATGTAATTCTCTTACAATATATGTCTGATCATTCCAACATCTGACAATTTTATAAGTCTGTTTCTGCCATCTGTTTTCTCTGCGAATTCTTTCTCATGGAGTTTGTTTTCCCCATGTAGCTTGGTTATTTTTTCACTAGAAACTCTCTGGAAAAAAGTTTCCTCATAAAATTATTGAAGGTTAAAATGAAGAAGATTTCTCCAGAGAGGATTTGTGGTAGCTTTGGTCAAACATCTAAAGACACTAATAGTCCACAGTACAAGTTTGACCAAAATTCATGACTTCTAGATTATTAAAAATTTTTTTAAAGTTCATTTGTATCATTTGAAGGGAGTGGGGGGGGGAGAGGGAGAGAGGGAGAGAGAGAGGTCTTCCATCTGCTACTGCACTTGCTTCACTCCCTAAATGCCCACCACAGTGAGGGCTGGGCTGGGCCAAAGGCAGGAGCCAGGTGCTCCATCTGGGTCTCCCACATGGTGACAGGACCCAAGTGAGCCATCTGCTTCCCAGGGTGTGCATTAGCAGGAAGCTGGATCAGAGGCAGAAGCAGAGGTGAGAAGGTGAGAGTCGAACCCAGGCACTCTGATAGGGGATGCAGCTGTCCCACGCATTAAAGCTATGCCACATGCCGACCCCTTGGCTTATAGCTTTTGGTATCACTTACAGGGAGGCATTTAGTCTGCAACGCTGTGCTAGCACAAGATCACAGTGCTTCCCCCCTACTCAGGACAACTTTCCTCCAGGTCCTCTGGCTTCCTAAGTTTCAGGAATCCAATGGCAAATCTGAGGCTTCTTTTTCTGCTCTCCTACCCCGTGTGCTGGACAACAAAAGTTCAGTTTCACCCAGATGGGCAAATTCTTTTATGGTAGAAATGGGTTTCTTTCTTGGTATCTGCATTTGGCCTGATGATTAGTACTGTATGGTCAATTCTTTGATGGCTTTAGGAAGAATTTTTTTAAGGATTTATTTATTCATTTGAAAAGCAGAGTTGCAGAGAGGCAGAGGCAGAGAAAGAGAGAGAGAGGCAGAGAGAGAGAGAGAGGTCTTCCATCTGCTGGTTCACTCCCCAATTGGCCACAAGGGCCAGGACTGGGCCAGGCCAAAGCCAGGAGCAGGAGCCAGGAGCCAGGAGCTTCTTTTGTGTCTCCCTGTGGGTACAGGGGCACAAGCACTTGGACCATCTTCTCTGCTCTCCTGTGGGGAGCAACTGGGAGCAACTCGGACTAGACTAAGTTACTGGAATTAAGACTTATTCTATGCATCTGCTCTCCCACAATATGGCGCTGAGAAGGGAGAAACAGCTTCTACACAGCTGCCTCCAGTTCAACCAATAAGCAGCAGGACCTGCTCCTGATTGGAGGAGAGCAGCGTACTCGGTGTGTGGGTAGCAGAGTTGGGATTGGCGGAAGAGGACTATAAAGGAGGAGAGAGACAACATGCACCGGGAACATCTAAGGGGAACATCTAGCTGAAGGAACACCTGTGCAGCCCCCGAGAGAGCCGGCCGGCGGTGTGCCGCTCCCCCGCGGAAGTGGGGAATGTGGCAGGGGGAACCGCCCTTCCACGGAGGTGGAAGGATCGGTAGCCAACCCGGGAAGAACCAGCAGCAAACCCGGGGAGGGCCGAGCAGACAAAAGAACAGCGCAGGGTCCTGTGTCGTTCCTCCACGAAGACGGGGAGCGACATAATGGTGCCGTGACTCGGATGTGAAGCCTAGGCAGGGCTTAGTGTCGTTCCTCCATGAAGAGGGGGAGCGACACTCTCCCAGGCACATTAGCAGGGAGCTGTTTCAGAAGTGGAGCAGCTGGGATTCTAACTGGTGCCCATGATGGATGCTGGCACTGAAGGTGGCAGCTTTACCTGCTATGCCACAGTGCCAGCCATGCTTTGGAAGAATATTTTTTGAATGTCTGTTTATTTTTATGTACTTGAAAGGTAGAGTGAGAGAAAGGGGAGAGAGAAAGGGAGGAGAGAGAAAGAGACCAAAGAAAGGAACCTGGAATTCCACCCAGGCCACTCTCATGAATAGCAGTGGCCCAATCCCATGAGCCATCATCTACCTCCTCCCAGGATGCATTAGCAGGAACCTGGATTAGCAGTAGACCCAGGGCTCGAATAGGCACTGCAAAATGGGATTCCAGTGTCCCAAATGGTAGCTTCACCTGCTGTGTGCCTAGAATTTTTTTTTTAATTCTCATATTTTGTCTAGTTTTGATGGTTATTTTCAACAGTAGCTACTGTATAAAACCTGGACCACCTGTTTCTCAAAAACAGAGGTCACTGAACACAACTTTTGTCTTTTACAGCATATCTGCATAGCTGCTTCTAAAAGCCTGAACTGATTTCTCCCGGGAAACAACATGTGTCTTAAATAGCTCCACTAACCGGGTCCATCAAAACATGTTTAGTTCTTCTAGATTCATTTCTACTTAGTGACAAAAATATATTTAATAGAACAATGCCTAATATGTGCTATAAGGTGGAATTAAAATGTCTGAAATTCTTAGTGATTTTGACAACATCGCTACTTTGTCCTTTAGTATTTTTATTACTACAATTTTTGTAAGAACTAGTAAGGATGGAAGTGGCATCTCCTAGTCACTCATGCTATGCCCTAGTCTGCTTGTACACCTGCTACAGGTGTTCTGGCAGAATGCTTAACCTTTGCTAAAACACACAAACTGACATCAATGACTGATTTTTTCAAACGATCTTTGGCTTTTTCCTTAAACTGTGATCTCTAATAAAATAAATCATCATGTAAACAGGCAAATAAAAATAAGAGTTTTATTCGCAATTACCTACCAGATAACCGTAAATGTGGATCGAAACAAGACGTTCAAACTCCTCCAATCAGATGATTGGATTATCTGGTCACCAGAAACAAAGCATTTCTATGTAGGGAAATGAAATCCGTGGAGAGACATTCGGGATCTTTTAGCATCAGTGGGTACTTGCGTAGCACTTCCCGGGTAGTGTATGATTCAGCTCGCAAGTCGCTGCTCCACAGAGCCGGGCAACTTTAGAGCAGATTTGAAATGCAGACGTCTTACTCTAACACACCTGTTCACAGCACATCCACGGCAGTTGGCTTCTGAACATTAGTCTCTTGGTGTGGAAATCATCTTCTAAGTGAAAGTGTTGGCTCCCTCTCATTTTCTCTCATTCACAGCGGAAGCCTTGTCAAACAATTTCTTATCCTTTGTGATGCAGAGTCAATGCAAAGCTGCACAAGGCCAATGCCTCTGAGGGACCAGACCCTGTGTCATCCAGCGTGGTTGAGGTGGTTGCACTGGAGCGTGGGATCCGATCCCTGCGGTTAGGGGTTAGGAATCTTCCAAACTCAGCTCCCGGAGTCTCAAGGCTGGTAATCTTTTTTTTTTAACTTTTATTTAATGAATATGAATTTCCAAAGTACAGAATATGGATTACAATGGCTTCCCCCCCATAACTTCCCTCCCACCCGCAACCCTCCCCTTTCCCTCTCCCTCTCCCCTTCCATTCACATCAAGATTCATTTTCAATTATCTTTATATACAGAAGATCAGTTTAGCATACATTAAGTAAAGATTTCAACAGTTTGCACCCACATAGAAACACAAAGTGAAAAATACTGTTTGAGTACTAGTTACAGCATTAAATCACACTGTACAGCACATTAAGGACAGAGATTCTACATGAGGAGTAAGTGCACAGTGACTCCTATTGTTGACTTAACAAATTGACACTCTTGTTTATGGCATCAGTAATCACCCTAGGCTCTTGTCATGAGTTGCCAAGGCTATGGAAGCCTTTTGAGTTCACCGATTCTGATCATATTTTGGCAAGGTCGTAGTCAGAATGGAAGTTCTCTCCTCCCTTCAGAGAAAGGTACCTCCTTCTTTGATGACCTGTTCATTCCACTGGGATCTCACTCGTGGAGGTCTTTCATTTAGTTGATTTAGTTGTTGTTGTTGTTGTTGGTTTTTTTTTTTTTTTTGGCCAGAGTGTTTTGGCTTTCCATGCCTGTAATACTCTCATGGGCTTTTCAGCTGGATCCACATGCTTTAAGGGCTGATTCTGAGGCCAGAGTGCTGTTTAGGACATCTGCCATTCTATGGGTCTGCTGTGTATCTCGCTTCCCATGTTGGGTCGTTCTCTCCCTTTTTGATTCTATCAGCTAGTATTTGCAGACACTATTCTTGTTTATGTGATCCCTTTGGCTCTTAGTCCTATCATTATGATCAATTGTGAACAGAAATTGATCACTTGGACTAGTTAGATGGCATTGGTACATGCCACCTTGATGGGATTGAATTGGAATCCCCTGGTATGTTTCTAACTCTACCGTTTAAGGCTGGTACTCTTTAAAATCACCCTCTCTCCCCCTCCCCCTTTCCCTCTCCTTCCTCCTTGCTTTGTAAGGTTTTATTCCTTAAGACCTTTAGAAATAAATAAAACAGCTGATAAAATAATAAAAATAATTATCACCAGGATGGCAAATGGAGAATACATAGGCATGGTAACTTTGTTGTACTTTTTGTGGTCCAAGACACTGAAGGAATTTTAATTATGCTATAAACTCCAGGCTGGTTATTTCATAATTGACTGCTATTACATCATTTAACTGTATTTTTTAAACAAAACATTACTACCGCATGGCTCAATCAATATGCATTTTTTAAGAACAAGAAAAATTAGTGATGAAAAAAATAAAAACAGTGGTTCATCCTGAGATACAGGAGGCATTGGCTGGGAAGGGGCATGGAGGAAGATTTGGGGAGTTCTGAATATTTAACTGATTTCTTTATGCAGACTTTAAAGAATAAACTGTAAATTGAGCTCTAGTTCATATGTATGCTGAGTTATTTAGGTAGAAAGCTATAGACATCTGCAAGCTACTTTGAAATACGTCACAAACCAAATAGATTGATGAATGTATATAAGGAATGATGGGTATGTAATAGGGCAAGTATAGGAAACTGCTAATGGTATCATCGAGCTGGTGTGTGTCTGGGAGAATACTGTACAGTTCTTGTAGTTTTACTATGAAATTTTTCATAGTAAATGTTGGGAAAATATAACCCACATTTTTGCTACTTAATCTCACACTCTCAGCTCTTGTCAGATCCTGTCCAAATCATCCTATCTTCTGCTTCTACTGGTAGGTGAGGCTTCTACCTCAGGGCCTTTGCACTCACTCTTTGCTCTTGAGTACTCTTCTTTCAGAGGTCTTTTGGGCTCATTCCTTCACTTCCCATATATTATCTCTTCAGTGAAACTTCCCCATGAGCCGTACCTAAAATTTCATTGCTTCTAATCTTCTTATTCCTTAGCTTAAATTGTTGTATCCCTTACCTTTTCACACATAATTTTTACAATTTTTAAAATAATTTATTTATTTGAAAGAGAAAAAACACCTCTTATCTACTGTTTCACTCCCCTAAGTGCTCTGCACCTCCAACAGCTATGCCTTGGCGGGGTTAGAGACAGCCACGAAGAATTCAGTCCTAGTTTCCTACATGGATGGGGGAAACGGAACTGCTCCGGCCATCTCTGCTCCCCCGCCCCCATCCCCCCAGGTTTTGCACCAACAGGAAGCTGGAGTCAGGAGCTGGAACCAGGTTTTGAACCCAAGTACTCTGATATGGGACACAGGCATCCCACTTGGAGTCTGAACCACCAGGCTAAATGCTCCTCCCCTTCTCTATATTTTACACAATTATTTGTTCATTGTCTGCACTGCTAGACTAGAATACAGTGGTTCTTTCCCCCCATGCCCACCCTCCCCTCCCCACTCCCATCCCACCTGCCTCTCCCTCTCCCATCTCCTACTTCATTATGGTTCATTTTTAGTTTGACTTTATATACAGAGGACCAACTCCATGCTAAGCATAGACTGTTAATTTAGTTGAAAGACTGTCTGTTTTACCTATTGCTCTATCTTCAGCATCTTTGGGATTTTTCACATTGTTTTTATTCCATCTATCTTGTGTATTTTCTATCAACATATCTCTACTTATAAATCTGTACCAATCTTTATTTAACCTAAAATTTAGTTAGGCTTTGGAATCAAGTGAAAGAGTCATTTAATTTTATTTTAAGAAAACTGTTGACCAAATAGCCCACCATAACCATTAAAGTTTATTGAATTTAGAAGGTAAATTTTGGAGATATCATTTCTGTGGTATAATGTAGATGTCTACTCGTGCACACAGTATATTCCAGTTTAAGCATTTTCTCTATAAAACATGCTTGGATAGCTGGCAGGAAAGGTCCTCTTGCCTCTGGCATTGTGGCATAGCAAGTTAGGCCGCACTCGTGTTCCTCACATCACACATTGGAATGACAGTTCCAGTCCCAGCTACTCTGCTTCTTACATAGCTCTCTGCTTACATCACCTGCACCTGATGGCCCAAGTGGGCCCCTGCCATCCACATGGGAGATGGGGACGGAGTTCATGCTTTTCAACCAGGCCCCGAGTGGCTGCTGCAGCCATCTGGGGCATGACCCAGTGGTTAAAAGTGCTCTCTCATGCTTGTGCTCGCTCTCTTTCTCTCTCCCTCTCTCCCCCTCCCCCATTCCTCTCTCCATCCCTCTCTACCTCCCTTCCTCCCTTCCTCTCCCTCTTTCTCTATCTACCCACCTTCATGTTCTGTTGCTCAGCCTTTCAACTAAATTAACAGTCTATGCTTAGCATGGAGTTGGTCCTCTGTATATAAAGTCAAACTAAAAATGAACCATAATGAAGTAGGAGATGGGAGAGGGAGAGGCAGGTGGGATGGGAGTGGGGAGGGGAGGGTGGGCATGGGGGGAAAGAACCACTGTATTCCTAAAGTTGTATCTGTGAAAAGATGCATTCATTAAATGAAAACTTTAAAAAAAATCTTTTAAAAGAAGAAAAGTCCATTTGCCAACTCCCTTTTTTAAACTTTTTGTTTTTCTTAGTCATAGTATGATTATTTCTGCAAATTAATTTTGGAACTGCTTTATGCTGTCCAAAAAAGCAGCACATTAAGATTCTGAGTGGCATTCCGTTAAGCATTTGAGTCGCTTGTGAATAACTGACATCTTTGTAATAGCCATTCCATTCAGGAAGATGGCACAGCCCTTTCACTGATGTCTAATTTGGCTGTTTTGCAATATATTTATGTACTTTCTTTTATGTAAGTTTCATACACTTTATGTACAAGGAGCTTTTAGGGGGTTCACATATTTTAATAACCATTGGCTTTGTGTCTTCCCATGTTATAACTCTATATTTCTTATTTCTTTACATAGGAAGTACCTAAGCCTTCTGGATTCACATATGCTGTTACTGTTTTGCCAAGCATAATGTGATCCACAAAAGGATAAGTACACCTTTCCTAAGTGGTTCCAACATTGGTATACTTCTAGTGAAAAGCAATTCCCTAGGTCATAGACTTGCCTGAGGATTGCATATACCTAAAGGCTGTGCCATCTTCTTGTTCACCATCAACTCAATCGATGGGCAGCAGAGAAGAATTTCTGGTGAAACGTCTCACACAAATTTCCGGGAAATTTTAATCCTAGTATTTTGTCTCTTGAGGATTTTTTAAATTTAAATTTTTAATTAGTTTTTAATTGATTCAATGTAATCTGTAGAGGTTAGCAGAAGCAAATGGCTCTTGGGCGAAAAACTTTCAACTTAGATCATTTCCTGTAGGA
Organism: Oryctolagus cuniculus; assembly: GCF_051225735.1. Lineage (NCBI taxonomy): Eukaryota > Metazoa > Chordata > Mammalia > Lagomorpha > Leporidae > Oryctolagus > Oryctolagus cuniculus. The sequence goes on along the minus strand of NC_142875.1, from coordinate 11,330,503 downwards.
AAGGCTTTTAGACCTGTTGTGTTTTAGTCAACGAATATTTGTTGATCGCTATTGAATAAAATTTTGAAGAAATGTATTTGGTTATGGGGGAAAAAGAATCTGATGCTGACAAATCTATAGGCTATGGAGTATTATCCAAAATTCTCTCTAATCACCTACAGGTAGACACTGTTGGTTGTCTGACAAATTAGCTTTCTCTCCTCTTGTCCATCTGTTCAGAGCACATGCCAACTATTAGTTCCAATTAACAGCTGTGTTAATTTCTTTCTGTCTCCAGTAGTTGCTTTGGACATAAGCATGTGACAGCTTCCTGGACAAGGTGACTTGTTGGGGAAACTGATGAGAGCTTCTGAGAAAATGCTTCTCACATAAAAAGTAATTTAATTCAGCCACACACTACCTCTGTAAGGTATTCTGGGTGAGTTGGTGAAGTTTGCAGTAGACACAGTCATCTGTGGCCATCAAGGGACAAGCCCAAGACCAGAGCTCACCTGAGTATGAGGGAGGAAAAATCTAGGCCTATGATGTCATCCATAAGCTCTGAAATAAACCCAAAATTTCCCTACCTGGAAACTTACTGTGCTGTCAAATAGTGTTTACACCACCTTTTCCCAGGTTTCCAATTACCAGCAGTGGGGAGCACCCCATGAGCCAATTGCTGCAAATTAGGTTTAGAAGTGCTCATTAACTTTAATGAAATAATAGCCTGGTCTACTATATTAGCGAAAAAGACATTTTTTGTCTTGTTTCATGTGCTTTATATTTTTCAAAGGAAACAAATGACTCTATGAGCTTTTAAAGAAAGAGAGTCTGCAGATATTTGTGGGAAGAACGTTCTGAGTGGAGAGAATATGTGGTACTGAGGGTTTGAAGTGAAGTGCACCTGGCAATTTTAAGCAAGAGTGAAGACCTCACTGTGACTGAAATGAGGTGAGCAAGGGAGAGAGGAGTAAGAGATGGAACCAAGAGGCAGGGAAGTGGTGTACAGGTCATGTAAGGGCTTGTGAATCATTTAAAAAACTTTGGTTTTTGTATTTCCCCAAAGAATGAAAAGATTTGCAGCAAAGGAGTCCCCTAATCCAACTGTGCTTCAAGGGTTGTTCTGGCTAAGCTGTCGGCCAAGGGGAATAAGAGAAGGAGCAAAGAGATCTGATTAACTGGCTTTGTGATCCAGGCAAGAGGAGATGTCGGCGGCTTGGGATGGAGTGAGAGCAGTGGAGACGGTGAGACGCACTCTGGTCCAAAGTGTTTTTCAAAGGTTCTGACAGGATTCGCTGTTGGATAGAATGTGGGCTATGAGAGAGAGTGTGGGCTGCAAAAACTCTCAATGGCACTCAGGTTTGGGGCCTGAACCTCCAAATGAGTGGGTGTACTGTTTATTGAGATTGAGAAGATGGTAGGAGAAACAGGTTAGGTGTGGAAGGAGAAACAACAAGAGCTTGGTTTTGGGACTGTAATTTCTGTATCTGTGGTAGATCACAAGAGAAGACTCTGAGTTTTGATTTCTATGTATCTATGTTCTATCTATCACATATATAGGCATTTGTGTTCTACACATATGTATCTGCTATGGTGTATTATATATCCTATAGAAAGATATATATGTATATTTACATAATACTACTGCATAAATATAAATAACAGAGAAGAACTTGGAACAGAAGAATTAGAGTTATAAATCTGAGAGTTTGCAGCGTTATAGAGGGTATCTGGAGACAAGAGAGAGGTTGAAGTCCCCTAGGAGGTGTCTTTGTTATGGGCAAACATAATAGAGAAGTGATCCCAAACTGAGCTTGAGGCACTCCATCTTTTAGAGTTTCAGGAGATGAGCATATGAGAATGGAGGCCTTATAGGTAGACAACTCTTTCAAGGATTTTGCTGTAATTAGAGAGAAATGGTGTGGGAACTGAAGGAGAAAGTGGATCAGAGTTTTGTTTTTTTTTTAAGATGGGAAACACAACAGCATGGCATTTGTACTGACCGTCTACTTGATGATGCAGTAGAGATAGGCAAATAAATAGGGCAGTGCCCTTGCATAGAGACATGGGCTGGGAGCCAGTAAGCAAAGCAGAGCTGGCCAATCTAGAAGCCCAGGGGGTTCATCCATTCATTCACATGAACAGAAACAAGATAGAGCATTAAGTCCTGATACAGATAGTAGGTGACTTGGTGGCATGAACTTACGGAAATTATTGTCTAATTGATTTCACTTTATTTCAGTGTACTAGGAAGACACTCCTTAAGTGAGAGTGAGGACTGAGGAAGGATATGCTGCAGGTTTGACAGGAAAAAAAAATATGTAATCATCAATTAGAACGAAGGAGTGGCTGGACAAGGGACATATGGCATGACTGGTAGTCTCAAGAACCCACTTGAAATAATTGACCATGAATTTAAAGTGAGACGTCTTCATCATTTCCTAGCCTTGCTCACTTGTGCACGTGGAACACTGAGTGTAGAACTGGTTTTTCCTGGGGCTGAAGTTTAGCTTAAGTAGTTAAGCTCAGTAAACGATTAGCAATGCTTCCTGTGGACATTCTTTGATGCCAAGTAGCATTATTTCTGCAGGTTTTATTGTATATGCGACAACTTGGATTATGCAATTTAAGAGGCTTGAATCAAATCCTTGTGATTTTCTGAAGTCAAAGAATTCTGTGCTAACACAGATTTCTTAGAATTCAGGAGCTCTTCTTCACGTGGAAAATACCTACAGAGAAAGAAGAGAGATTAGGAAGCAAATCATCAAGGGGAAAAATGACCAAGACTTTTAGAATCTTATGAAATTTGTGAAAGGATCCTTTAAGAAACATGTATTACAGGGTAAATAGAAGCTATTCAACCTCTGTCATCCCAGTGGTAACCTGTATAATTGGGATTGGTAAGATTGTAGCCAGACTCTAAAAATAAAGAGTATATAATAGTAAAGGTAATTCAGGGAAATGTTTGAAAAATATGCGCCATATATTTATTCACTTGACACAGTATTCTATGTTACTATTTTTCAGTGGGTAATTTGGCCTTGTGTTGGCTTAATATTGTCTTTTATGGTAATTATTTACAAAAATATTTCTTATTTAGATTTTGAGGCCCTTAAAGAGGGTAACTTAACTTTAGAAGCTTTTGAATCCCCTATTTTCCTTATCTTATACTTTTTTTTTTTACCAAAGAAAACCTCTCAATATTGTTTAATGAATTAACTAAATACCAATAAGTTCATAAACTTACTTGTTTAAGATTTAAATGCTTCGGATGAATAATTTTCCCTTTAAGGAAATGAGTATTTTTAGTGAGACAGTCAAATGTTTTTATGTTATGAACTGAAAATTTTCCATTCTTTGACCAGAAATCAATCTTGAAATACAGGTGTGATAATGTCAAATTACTAAACCACCAGGGAACCAAAGCTTCCTATTTCTATGTGAAAATAAAATAGAAGATGATGTTGAATAAGTATGTTCTCATTAGTCTTCAAACCATTCTTACATTGTTGGACTGGAAAAAGCCGTAAGAGACAATTGGATTCATCATCTACTTCCAGGCGGTATGATAACTAAATTATATCAAATTTTGTGTCCCTTCTTAAATAAAATATTCAGTGAAAGGAATTACACTAAAAGTTTTATGCATAAATTTTCACGAAGTTATATAACAAAATAAAAATATGGCCATGATTTGGTTTTTGTGTTTATATAATGCCAAACAATTGGTATAATGAATCTTTGTAACTGAATTTTCCAATTCAAACAATGGTGTTTTTACTTGATAAGTTATTGTAGTTCAAATTTCTCAGAAGCAGATTCTGAGATAATTTATATGCAATTAATTTTAATATAAATGCTCCCAGGAGAGACAAGATGGAAGTAGAAGAAGTGGGACAGAGAGGTGAAGACAATAAACTATCATGTAATTTTAGGCACAAGACCCACAGAGAGTAGGATTTAGAATGATTGTGTTGGGGAATTCTGGATTTTAAAACTACAGAAGATTTGCTGAGTTCATGTAACAGTCATGCCCTGAGAAGGGCATCAACTGTGTGCTATCTATAACAGATACCTTCAAGTTGTTGAAAAAATACAACACATACAGAGCACTTACAGTACAGTGCAAAAATTAAGTAGCTGTCATTACATGTTCAGTAGAAGCTAAGACTGTTGTGATTAGCCATCTGGGCTGAAGGATAGATACCGAGGAGATTTGTGGGAGACATTGGACACAGGGCCGAGATGACTGGCCTCTACAGCCCTGTCTTGTCCAGTCAGTGCCTGACCATCCTGATACAGCATGACCTTGCTTTGAATGTTGAGTTACTCTCTGAGGAGGCCAACTGCTGGAGGCTTCCAGCCTGCTCCTCTCCGCCTAACTTGTTGGCAAGTGCTTTTCTGAAGAAGAGTCTAGGGCGTATGGCTGTTTCTGTACTTGGGACCCAATGCTGGATGTCACAAATTATGGCAGATGTGGGACAATACCACTGACTTCAAGAATGCAGTAAGACCTATCTTTGTAACCATGAGAAATATTAGAAATAGGGGAAAATAGTCTTCCAGTCTATCTTTGTGGACCTTTCTGCTCAAATTTCAGCCTCATTCTTGATAATCCTTAGTAAATGCACATTGACTATTTCTTGAATGAATGGCTAAGTGATTCCAGGCAGGTACGTGTTGCTAAAGGAAAAACATGGGATGATCCCATGCCTCAAGCAGAATGACAGGAAACTGAGTTACCTGACAACAGGTGGAAGAGGAGAAAGAAGTAACTGGAATGGAAAATCAAAGGTGCAGAATAAATTTTACCTTCGTCATTTAGCCTAAGGCCAATTCTTCCAAAAGAAGTTGACGTTGTTCACGAATGCCTTCTCTGTATTTTAGTAGCAGTGTTATCTTATTTTATTTGTCTGACTTTTGTGAGCAGCAGTATGTGTCTACCTCTCAATATTGAAAATGTTTAATAAGGTAAATATCATATTTTATTGCTTCTAAAAGGGCGATTATTTTATGCAGATTTTTAACAAATCTGAAATTGGATCAGTAGCAGTTAATGGTATTTTGCAGTCCTTCTTGGCCAAGGAAGACACAGTGATGCACAGAATTCAGACTTCCATCCTTGCAACCTGTGAAAGTCGTGTGAAAGAGCGTGGAAGAAAATCCCAGAAACAATAGCAGAGTGCCGAGTAAGTGTGTTGGGGTGGGGCAGGCCATGGTGTCAGGTGAGAAAAGCAAAATTCTAGAAGTTGAAATTTAAAAGTTAGACAGCTATACAAATATACAAAAAACTCAACATCAGCTTGTAAAAAGACTATAAAATTTTTTTAAGAACCTCAGCATCAAAGGTGTTTGTCTTCTTTTATACATTGTTTCAAGTACAATTTCATGATCAATACTTAATGCCATAGAAGATGATGGATGGGAAACAGTCATATGTTTCCAAGTTGAAAAGTGAATAGTTGGACTCCTCAAGGGAGTTTTAGAAATACCTCTACCAACTTATTTAACTTGGGTTTTCTGATTGATTTTATATATATATATATATATATATATATATATATAATACTTTTAAATAAGCCTAAATCACCTTTTCTAATAAATGTAAAATTAGAAGTCAGAGAAGAGCACGTCATAGTTACAGTTGGCTATGTTTCTTCCTTTTTCATGGTACATAAAATGATGAATTTCATAATGGATGCTATATCTGATGAGCTATATACGTAAATGATCAATACTCAAAGTTCTCAATTAAATGAATTTAATTTTTTAAATTTGTTATTTCATTCATCTTAAGGAACATGAGTTTCTAAGTCATGAAAAATAATGGAAGAACAAACCTAATAAGATAGAGTAGTCAGATCTTTTTTTTTTTTTTTTTTTTTTGACAGGCAGAGTGGACAGTGAGAGAGAGAGACAGAGAGAAAGGTCTTCCTTTGCCGTTGGTTCACCCTCCAATGGCCGCTGCAGCTGGTGCGCTGCGGCTGGTGCACCGTGCTGATCCGATGGCAGGAGCCAGGTGCTTCTCCTGGTCTCCCATGGGGTGCAGGGCCCAAGTACTTGGGCCATCCTCCACTGCATTCCCTGGCCACAGCAGAGAGCTGGCCTGGAAGAGGGGCAACCGGGACAGAATCCGGCACCCCAACCGGGGCTAGAACCCGGTGTGCCGGCGCCGCAAGATGGAGGATTAGCCTAGTGAGCCGCGGCGCCGGCCTAATATTTTCTTGTTCATGTTAAAGTTTGTCAGCAGTTGATGGAAGTATATGCTATTTCTCTTTCCATCCGTGGTTGTACCCAATCAATCATAAATAGAGCTATCAAATCAGTTAATTAGAAAAATAGTGCAAACACCAGTGAACTTGATTTTCCTGTTGATTTCAGTAGTCCTTCGACACACCACCACACTGCTACAAATAGCTGGTTTTCAAGAACTGCTGCGTGTGAGCCTTCACTGGATTCTGTAGTGGCAAAGCCACTGACTCGGGATGAATTAACTAAAGGAACAATTTGCTTGGCCCTTTCAACTGAAGCTGGAAAGGCAAGTGTGATTTACAGAGATGCTGTGGTTAGAGGCAGGCAGAAGGTGACTGAGCAGTGGAAGTCCAGGGAGCTGCCCCCTGGCTGCTTCTTCCTGCCAGCTTTCTCTGTCTTCCCAGCTCTCCCTCTGGCTGCTCGGCTTCCCCTCCTTTTGGTTACTGGCTGTATTTAACACAACTCCCTTCCTCTTAAGGAATTTGATTTATGTTATTCACAGTAATTTATCTAGATTGATTGTCAGACTTATGTCAAATGAAATTTTCTGTGGCTGAATTTCTTCACTGTTTATGAAATTTTAAAAGTCCCACTGACCATTTTCATCATAATAACACATGTTTATGGCAAATTGTCTAGTCAAACAAATTACATCCAAGTCCATGTCTCACAAACCTATAATTTTCCTTGTACAAGGTGCATATATTATGGGAAAATAATCAGTTCTGACATGGGCTCTTACAGTGTAATTATTATTCCTGTGGCATGCATCAAAATCCCACAGAAGGCACTCCTGACAAAGCCTCCTGACTCAGGAACTCGCCCACGGCCTGCCCAGCACCTCGTCACCTACACAGCCTAGCTGCATGTCTTTCTTTTTTTTATTTGACTCACAAAGAATAATGGCGATTGGAATAATAGTAAAAATAATGGGACCAGTAGTGAATAAAAGTTTTCACACAGGACAGAAATGGTACACACCGCACACAAGCCCTGAATGGTACTGCAATGAGGAGCCCCGGGTTCCTGAGTGCTACTGGAGCAATAAAAACACATGTGAATGAACGTCTGTTAACGTCTGGAAACGTGTGTGAAATAGCTCTAGAGGCTGGCATTTGGCGTAGTGGTTTGATCACCATTTGGAACACCTATAGCACCTATTGGAGTATCTGGTTTGAGTCCTGTCTTTGCTCTTAGTTTCAGCTTCGTGCCAGAGCAGACCTGGGAGGCAGCAGGTGACAGCTCCGGTAGTTAGGTCATCATCACCTTTATGGGATTGAGGGCTTGGCTCCTGGCTTTGGCTGTTGTGGGCATTTGTAGAGTAAACAGGCAGATGAAAGATCTCTGTCAGTGTCTCTGCATCAATGTGCCTTTCAAATAGCTCTATTTAATGCCTGCTACCCGACAGTTAAGAACTAGTAGTACTAGTTTCCACCATTTCCATCTCTCTCTCTCTCTCTCTCTCTCTCTTTCTCTCTGCACACACACATACACACACACACATTTGTATCTTTATATCCATTTATGACTAGACTTTGGGTCAGTGCACAAAGAGAATATACTCCCAGAAGCTTAGCATTACAGGGAACCAATGTTCCCTTCAGCCGCGCCGTTTTGGAAACTGAAAGTCAGCAGGGTGAGGAAGGCTGCCAAGGCCACGCAGTGCTCAGGTGACACAGCCGGACTCGCATGCGTTTCTGAAACGTTCAGTACCCTCTCTACTGGCCTGCCCCCTACGATGTCCTCCTGGTTGGTAATTGATTAACAGCCGAGCACCATGTTAAGAACTAGAAGTCCAGTTGTACAAGGGATGAAGTAATATTTAAGTGATGAATCTCCTGGAGTCAATAAAAATCACTTCTAGATTTTTTTCTCCTGGAATTTCCTTTCAGTATCGACAAGAACTGCAAAAATACTCAGGAGAGTGAAAGAATAGTTCTCATCCCAGAGACTCATAATATTTCCAGGTGTTTTTACCATGTGGGCGGGGAAAATGCCCTTTGGTTCTCTGCTGATGTCTGGAAAAGATGTTCACTACACACCTTTTTATTGCGCAGCCCTGGCATTGCTGAAAAGGTCTTCTTTTTCTTGGAAATTTGAGCTTATTTTTACTGCTGCCCAGGGATACTTGGTCTTCCTGAAAGCTTGAGTGCACCTTTGACTGTTTGAAAACCTGGCAGGTGCTGCTGGCTGAAAATGTCATCCAAGTGGGTTTTGGGTGAAATCACGATTTTTTAAATTTATTTAAAATTTTTTTAAAGATGTATTTATTTATTTATTTGGAAGTCAGAGTTACACAGAGAGATAAGGAGAGGCGGGGGAGGGGGGGTCTTCCATCTGCTGGTTCACTCCCTAATTGGCCACAATGGCCAGGGTGCAGGATCCCAAGGACTTGGGCCATCTTCTACTGCTTTCCCAGGTCACAGCAGAGAGCTGGATCGGAAGTGGAGCAGCTGGGACTCGAACCGGTGCCCATATGGGATGCTGGCACGGCAGGTGGTGGCTTTACCCGCTACGCCACAGCACTGGCCCCAGATTTTTTTTTTTTTTTAGCTTCAACTTGACTCTAACAATTTGTGCCACCCTTAAATGGAGAGTTCAGTATGTATTGCGAATAATCTGACTCCAGATTGTCTTTCTTGATTTTTTCACAATAAATAGAATGAATTTCCTTAGTGATTTTTGTATTTTAGTTGCTTAAATGGGTCCTTTCATTGAGCTTGAAATACTCTCTTCAGTTCAAACGGATAAGTTTAATCAAGTGGATAGAACTTTTCATTCATTCATTCTCTCAGTGAACGTGAATGGAGATGCTGCTCTGGGCAAGGTATTGGGGTTATAATAAAGAGCAAGAGGAGGCTGGACCCAGCTATCCTGGACCTTGCATGTGAACGGGAAGTGGAAGTTCAGACGTGTACAAGTGGAGAATAAATGGCAACAGTGATGACAGAGCGTGGTGCATGCTACCAGAAAAGGAAGACGGGGTAAGGAATGAAGCATGATTGGACAAGGGAAGGGCTTTTGACCAAGTGGTCAGGGAAAGCCCTTCTGAATGGCTGCTGTTTGAGGGGAATCCAGACGGCCCAAGGTTCGGGGACAAGGGAGCCTTGCGAGGGATCACTCAGGCAAAGGCCAACCCTGAGCTGTTTTAGGAATGTGCAAGAAGTAGAAAAAGGACCGATGGTTGGCGTGTAGTGCAGTGAGTCATGGGGACGGTGCTGGGGGATGAGGCTCAAGGACTTGAGAAGTCAACCATGGCCCGCATCTAGGGGGAAATGTGATAGTGGGAAGGAGGAAAAGAGAGGGAGGAAAAAGCCTGCATTTTCTATGAATAGGCAGAGCTTTGTTGTCCCTTTATTCCAGGCAACACTGGTAATACAATGAGTGAAGGAGGAGTCAAAAAGCAGGAAAAAGTTCATGGGAAAAGACATGCGCTTGAAGCTGCCTTCCCCAGCAGTGATTTGGCTCTGAATTGCTCCACAGGCATGGTATGGCATGTGTGTAAACACAGTGATCCTTCCTTGTGTCCTGTCCTAGATGTGTATCTTAGCACAATGAGTATCAGAGGCAGTTTTTAATGTTTGATGCTTGAGATAAGGAACTGACGTGGAGTGATGCTGGTACATGAATAAAAGGTAAAACAAAAGAAAACAAATCAAATCAACCAGCCCAACAGTTAGGCCAGCGTTGAGGTCTGGAGGTTGTGGGTTCCAGCAGCCTTCAATAAACACCATGATTGCAACAGATCTTCCAATCCTATGAGTGCGGAAAATAATGCTGAATATGCTTCAGAGAATTCAGAGGGAATCTTTTATCCAAAGCTCAGTTTGATATGCCAGAACACTCACACACACGTACACATGCATGCGCACACACACATAGACTGTGGGGTGGGAGGAGAGGGAGAGACAGAGACAAAGAGTCAGCAACAGAGAGCAAATACTTTCCCTCATAGGTTGTATGACCTTCCTGTGTGCTTGCTCATGAATGCCTACACTTTTGGCTATTTCGGGTCTGATGCTGGCTCTCCTTGCTTTACTTTTTTTCCTTGCCAATGCTTTTGCCAGTGAATTTGCAGACCAGAGACTGCCTGGTCTTCCTTTCCCCTTTGAAATCACCTGCTGCTGCTGCTGTTAGCAAAATACTTCCTGAACGACCCCATTGGTTTGTGTAGGTCCACTAAGTCAGAGTTAGAAAAACACAAGTAAACACAAGGATTATATCTGCTGATTTAAGAACTCCTAGCCCTGAGGACATCTTTATCTACACCCACATTTGTGTGGACAATGAAAGCTGCCCTTGCTGGGTTCACATTTACATTCTTACATCCTCAGACAAGGTTTTGCAGAAGCTACAAAGAGGCCAAACGGTACTATTCTCATGAAGCATAGAGTAGATAAGTATGATAATAATGCCCAATATCTCACAAGGCCTCCAAATCCTGGCATTGCTTTAAAGTAAAAGAAAGGGAGAGATTAAGTCCAAGGGAGTTATAATTAGAGGGAGGGCTTAGTCTAGAAAGTACTTTGATCTCAGAGGCTGAGTAGAAGCACAATACTCATAGTAATGAGGAAATAGGAAGGGGATTTAGAAATGTGGATTTCTATTCAATTCCTACTGAAATCTTGGAGAAATTTGCCGCTTTCTCCTTACATGTCAGCTCTACAGAGCGAGAATGCTTGCACAGTGTGGTCACTAGATGGTGAGAGACTAGTGGCTGGTATTAGGGAGAGTGTGGACTTCACCAAAGCGAGCTTCTTGCCCCCAAAACTGGGTCTTTGCTCATCACTCTGTGTTCTTGGTGCACATGTTATTAATTGCATTAAAATGTTTTTCATGTATATGGTCCTTGAAAATATTTTAAGAGGTCAAATGATGCATTAGTAAAAGGCTCATGTTGAAGTCTCTGGTCTCATTGCTCCAACAGCCCCATGTGGTTACCAGAAAGCAAGAGGCTTCAATTCTCAGCCATTTTCCCCTTCTGATATTTATCTTCATGCTTCTGAAAATCTGTCTGTATTTCCTGCAGTCCATCTATGGAAGAGAAGATGTTACCATTGCATTTACCCTATTCCTGCCTTCCCAGTTAATTATATTAACCTTAGCTAGGTCAATATTGAAAATTTTTATTACTATAACAATGTAAATATTCTCTTTTGTTGACAGGCAGAGTGGACAGTGAGAGAGAGAGACAGAGAGAAAGGTCTTCCTTTGCCATTGGTTCACCCTCCAATGGCCGCCACGGCTGGCGCACCGCGCTGATCCGAAGCCAGGAGCCAGGTGCTTCTCCTGGTCTCCCATGGGGTGCAGGGCCCAAGCACTTGGGCCATCCTCCACTGCATTCCTGGGCCATAGCAGAGAGCTGGCCTGGAAGAGGGGCAACCGGGACAGAATCTGGCACCCCGACCGGGACTAGAACCCGGTGTGCCGACGCCGCAGGCGGAGGATTAGCCTATTGAGCTGCGGCACCGGCCTGTAAATATTCTTCACTATTATCCCAAGATGTGTGATATTTCCTTTGTCTTTTTTGTATTTAGTAGTAGGAGGAGGAGGAGGAGGAGGAGGAGGAGGAGGAGGATTAGTAGTATTTTGACTATGTTCTCTACGTACCTGTGGTTGCATTTTCCTATTACTCCAATGCTGCTTCTCACTGGCCAGAGTTACTAGGTTCAATCTGGTCAGGTCCATACTGTGATTTCTTGGAACCCTACCTCCCGAAGCCTCCCACCCTCTCCCAGCAACCACACCTGCCTATGGAAACCTGTTCTCCTCCATCTCTTCTGGGTTGCTTCCCATTTTCTGAATTCTGCATTATCTCTTACTTGATTTTTGACCTCATAGTAGTAAGTAAATCAGATCTTTTGTCTTTCCAAATAGGGAGCAAGTGTAAACTACTCTTTTTTTTAGATTTATTTATTTATTTGAAAGTCAGAGTTACACAGAGAGAGATGGAGAGGCAGAGAGAGAGAGAGGTCTTCCATCTGCTGGTTCACTCCCCATTTGGCTGCAATGGCCAAATCTGTGCCGATCCAAAACCAGGAGCCAGGAGCTTGTTTCAGGTCTCCCATGCTTGTGCAGGAGCCCATGGACTTGGGCCATCCTCTACTGCTTTCCCAGGCCATAGCAAAGAGCTAGCTTGGAAGTGGAGCAGCCGGGACTACAACCGGCACCCATATGGGATGCCGGCACTGAAGTCGGCAGCTTTACCCACTTCACCACAAGCACGGCCCTGTGTAAACTACTTTTAAATTTTCCTTCCTTCCCTCCTTGGGTACAAGGAACCCAAGTACTTGCATCATCCCCAGGACTTGAACCAGGCATTCTGATAAAGGATGAAGCATCCCGAGCATTGGCTTACCTGCTTTACCACAATACCCTTCTTTAAAACATTTTTAACCCAGTGTAACTGAACGTGTTTTAATTAATGTATACATTAGAAGTAGAATTCGGAGCTGGAAATTGTTGCTGTTAAAGCATCCAGTACTCTTCTTGCTCCTGGCTTGCTGAATGTGGCTTTTTTTTCTTTCTCCTCTTTCTGGAAGTTCTTAGGAGTTCCTCTTTCCCACTTTTCTGGCATTCCATCCTGATGTGCCTTGGTTTCTATCATTTTCATTCATTTTCTGGGTGTCAAGTAGCACTTTTTATTACAAAAACTCATGCCCTTCACAGCTTGGGGAAATTTTCTTTGGTTTTTCATCGATGATTTCACCCCACTCCTTACTTTCATGACTTCTTTTCTAGGACTTCTATTAATTAGACATTGAACATCTTAGATCAGGCATCTAAGTTTTTAATCTTTATTCATCTCTCTGTTTTGGCTTTATTTTCTAGGCCTCTCAATTTGATTTTTTAGTCTGTTTTGTAACTTCTCCCCAGCTACTATATACTAAGCTTTTAAACATTTTATTTTTGGTAGTCCTTTTCTTATGACAGCATATTTTTGTAAGTCCAGAATTTCTGAGATCTCTGATAAGTGAATTTATAATTTTTTATTCAATTAGTCTTTTGTCTTAATTGCCTGTTTTCTCTGATTTTCTTTCATTTGCACATTTGTTTCTTTAGTTGCTTATTTACGCTGCATTTCTACCTTTCATCTTAGATATTCTCCTTGGAGATCTGGTGCCTAGTAATTCTTCACAGTCCCTGCTTAAAAGTTAGGGCTGTGAATCTACTGCATATCCAGCACTGGTAAGCAGTAACCACTGAGACTGGACAGCAGCGTGACCAGGCTCCTCTTTATGGGAATGTTGGGTAACCACGTTCACCACCCATTGCTTATTTTTAAAATATTTATTTTGATTTATTTGAAAACGAGAGAGAGAGAGAGAGAGAGCGAGCGAGTGAGCTTACCCACTTTGTAACAGCTGGGACTGGGCCAGACCAACTCCAGCAGTTGGGAACCAAATCCAGGTCTCTCATATGGGTGGCAAGGACCCAGCTACTGGTCACCATAAAGGAAGTAGGAAGCTGGCAGCAGAAGCAGAGCTAGAACTCAGACCCCAGCATTTGGATATGGGATACCAGAGTCTCCGGCAATGGCTTAGCCACTGTACCTACCTACCCCCATTGGTTGTTTTCCTGTATAGTACCTGAGGGAAATGAACTCGGCCAAGGCCAGGCAGGAAAAGGGCTGCATTGTCACTGTTGTGAGCATCCATTTTCATTAATCCATTTCCTCTGAGCACTGAAGGTCAACACTGAGTCATCAGCAGCCAGAGATATTGCCAGGTGCATGTGCCCTGGGGAGGGATTTGGGTGTAGGTGCACACATCTACTGTGCAGACAGTCAGCATCTGAATGATAATGACCTTGCAGGAACATGCAGCTGTTTTCCACTACAATAATTGAGAAGTATTTTTCCATAGGGAATGGGTAGGAAGAAATTTGAATATTAGAAGGATCTGTGGAGGAGCATGGGAGAGAGAGATTGAAAATGTGGAGAACAAATGCAATGATGCCAGTTGGGATGCTACACCGATAGTGTAGAAGATAAGAGATGAAGATCTGAAGGAAAGGTATCAAAATGGGAGGAGGTAGAATCAGTACCACTCAGGGGTTTGATGGATAATCCAGAGGAATTGTAAAGAGGAAGTAAAGATAACTCCAAGGATTATGACCCCATGGAGTAGGTAAAAATGATGTAGTTAATCACATTTGGAATTATAGGAAGATTTATTGTAACGTGCATGGATTCAGGTTGACTCCACAGTGATGCCAGATCCCAGATGCCATCTGACAATGGATTCAGAATCACTGTAGCATCTGCATCCTTTGTTGATTCATAGATCTATTATTCATGCTTTCCATCATTTTCAGTTAATTTATCCATGCCACAAACATATATCGAGGATATAGTATGTGTTGGCCACTATTTTAGATGCAAGCAGAGAAAAGAGTTTGCTAAAAGGAGCATATTTATATTTATCCTTTTACCTTGACAATTTCTGTGGATCTAAGACTTTACACTGAGTCACCAAGTCAGCCACAATCGAAGTAGTTCAACTTACTGGGACTATCATTTCTGAGTCACAGCAATATAACGATCTGAACATTCAAATTCTCTCAAGCACTTAGTATACACAGTCTACTTCACAGCTGTACACTCCTGAAAATAATATTGCTAACTGAATGCTGTGCTGTTTCAGAATACTAGAGGTTAAAAAAATCATTTTAACTCATGACAGCAATCTTCAAATCATCGGGTCCCTATTTCAAAATGGTTCCTTTTTTCTACTCAGAAAATATGCAAACAGGTAAACAGTAGATGACTTACTCATTAAAGCTCCCATATTTTCATTGCAAATTTCTAGCGGGGTTTTGGAGCTGATGCTTTCTGTTTAGTGTTCTTGTAGTCTCTGAGTCACCAAAGTTTATGGGTTTTGGCAAGAGGACTCCCTCTATGCTGTCACAGTATTACAGGTGGGTAGGAAGGAATATAACTCTGGAAGTGCAGCCAGGACAGGGTGCATCTAACCACTCTTAGATGCAGGCGCCCTCAGCTTCAGCCCTGAGACTTGTGCTTCCTGAGGCCTCTAAATTATGATGCATAAGTGAAAGCTTGAAATGCACCTTGTGAGTTGGTAGATGTGGAGTTGCGATCTGAGAGCTTTCATTTCTAGCAAGTTCCCAGGGGATGCTGACTCTCCTGGCTCATGGGCCACACTTCGAGAACCACTGAGTTAGTAACTCCTGTCCTGTTCTTCTTTCATACAGACCTGAACTACATACAGGTCTGTATGAAGCAGTAGTTCAGGGAACCTGGCAACCCGAGTCTGTCTCCTTGATTCTAAGACACGCTCTGGATACCCTAGACCCCAGCATCCCCTGTCCAGAGCCATCCACTTCTATTTGCAGAATGGCAACCACCTGTGTGGCCTCCTGATGGAAAACCTCCCCTCCAGTGTGCACACATCGGTTAAGAGTTGCTAAAGGGTCAGTCAATTGTAAAGTGCTTAGGTGTATAGGACAGGAGTGGACAGAGATCTGCTTGGTGCAAAGCCTTTCCCAGAATAGGAGACTAAAAGAGATAGAAAAGGGGTGGGCAATGATGAGAAGGCCTTCGTTTACATGCTTGCTCCAGGAGGCAGACAGTGGGGTGGCCTTGTCTTTGTATCTATGTAGGTAAAAGGGGAAAGCCCCATCCTGTCAGAGTCCATCCCCGAATTTTTTTTTTTTGAAGATTTATTTTATTTATTTGAAAGACAGAGTTAACAGACAGAGTTAGAGATAGAGAGATCTTTCACCAGCTGGTTCACTCCCCAGATGGCCACAGCTGCACCGATCCGAAGCCAGGAGCCAGGAGCTTCTTCCAGGTCTCCCACATGGGTGCAGGGGCCCAAGGACTTGGGCTATCTTCTACTGCTTTCCCAGGCCATAGCAGAGAGCTGGATCGGAAGAAGAGCAGCTGGGACTAGAACCGGCGCCCATACAGGATGCCAGCACTTCAGGCCAGGGCATTAACCTGCTGTGCCACAGTGCTGGCCCCCATCCCCGACTTTAAGATGACAGAACCAGAGATAGTTCTTGGGCAGTTCTGTTTCATGAACTATTGCAGCTATAGCATTCCCCTTAGGGTGAAGGGAGAATGTTTTCTTCTTCCATATAGTTCTTTTTTTTAAAATTTATTATTATTATTATTATTATTTTTGACAGGCAGAGTGGACAGTGAGAGAGAGAGAGACAGAGAGAAAGGTCTTCCTTTTGCTGTTGGTTGACCCTCCAATGGCCGCCGCGGGTGGCGTGCTGCGGCCGGCGCATGGCGTTGATCCGAAGCCAGGAGCCAGGTGCTTCTCCTGGTCTCCCATGTGGGTGCAGGGCCCAAGCATTTGGGCCATCCTCCACTGCACTCCCGGGCCATAGCAGAGAGCTGGCCTGGAAGAGGGGCAACCAGGACAGAATCTGGTGCCCCGACCGGGACTAGAACCTGGTGTGCCGACGCCGCAAGGTGGAGGATTAGCCTATTGAGCCACAGCGCCGGCCCCATATAGTTCTTTAAACCTTTTACCAGATGACCATGCAATATATGGGACAGTGAGTATGCTTTGGGGTCCCTTGGACTTCAGCTTTAACTTCCTGTATGAATTTGAGCAAATTAGTTGCCCTCTTTGTCCTCAGTTTATTAACTTTAAAATAGGAATAAGAATGACTCCTACCCTTTATGTCTACTCAATCAAATCCTTCCATCAACCTTTAGCTCAAATGCCACCATCTTGGACTAGGGGAGGGTCACTCACAGCCTTTTGTCCTTTTGTATTTTCCTGTGATTAATGTCTTCCTTAGCCTGCTGGATTGGAGAGAGCAGGGATCATGTTTTCTGAATTTACAATTGTGTCAACTTCTCTCTGGCACAGAGCCTGACAGCCGAGAGATGTTCAGGCCACATGTGTTTAATGTGTGAGAGCTATCACAGTTGGGGATAAGTGACCAGCACCTACTAGGTGCTGAAGAGGGGACTTTTTCCCAGTGCACTTTGCACAGTGAGCAGACATCTTGGTTCCTTGCACTTGACTGGTGCGGGAGGCTGGGGTGAATTTGGGACAACTAGGATGTGCACCGTCCAAGGCAAGAAAAAATGTGGCGCGATAAGCTACTGGCCTGAGCAACTGGAAGCCTGACAGGCTTTCTAAAGACTTAAGACAGGCACTGAGCCGTTCAAAACAAAGGACAATAAATACAGGGACCAATGCCCGTGCCAGGTTTGCTAGCCCCTCACCACCCATCCCCCAGTCCTGCATCCCCTCACCAGCATGTGGTGGAGTAACTGGCCTCCCCCTTCCTCCCCACAACTTGGGGGGTTATTTTAAGGGTCCCTTTGTCATCAGCCAGCTCAAATATTCTGTTGACAAGAATGTCGGAGGCCAGTTCTTGAAGAAAGGAATGATTTTCTAAAATCTGTGAACAGGACACTTTTTTTTTTTTAATGTCAAATACACCATCTGCTTGTACAACTGTTTCTAATTACCTCTCTGCCTAGGCTCTCCACTGGAAGGGCTTGGCACCAGCACCCCGCCCAGAGCAGCGCCGCTGCCCAAATCCTCGCAGGCGGCTCATCAACGCATTTGCAGCTCCGGGTGCAGCTTGGGTGTCCGTGGGTCCGTCTGCCTGGCCATCTGCCGGTGGCCCCTCTCCCTCCTGCTGCCTCCCTGGGAGCCCCACCTTGCAGGCGCAGCCTCTGCGCTCAGCATGCGGCCGCCCAGCCTCAGGCACTTCTTGCTGCTGGCTTCCTCCCTTCTCCTCGCCGGGCTGTCAGCCGCTCCACAAGGCTTCTCGCCGTCCCTGAGGTGAGTGTGGTCTGTTCCTCTGTGCACCGAGTGGCCTGCTTTGCGTGGCAAGGCTCACGCCTGCAGAGCGCCGTGCTAAGCCAAGAGCAGTTCCCAAGTTGAACGTGGGATAAGCGGTTTCCAAGCTGCTCCTGTTGCTTTCCTGATCAATCCGCACCGCATGTTGGTCTCTGACCTTTGGCTTCTGCTTCGGAAAAACACCACCCTCAAATGGAAGCTCCACTCGCACGACCCTGGCAAGAGAGAAAGGTGCACCTGAGTATACCTGCACTCCACGTCGGGTGTGCGCTGCATTCCGAGAGAGGTGCTGGGGTATTCCCCTTAGGAGAGCAAAGTTTCCAGTAGTTTCCATAAAGTCTGCTTTGCTGCACATGTATGCACTCTGCCCCTTGCCATTAGACCAGGTGCAAGTCTCTGTAGGCACCTCCCGTTTTTCATAAAATTCAGTCCACTGTGACACTTGGGTCATACCCCTGGGGCTGTCCGTCTCCCCCCGGGGTGGACAACGGGGAGGAAACTGGGCCCGGAGCAGACCGGGCAGTGTGTGTGTATGTGTGTCTGTGACCTGGCTGTGGTCCCTGTCGCCCCACGCAGAAGCTGGTCGGGCGCCGCCTGCAGGCTGTCCCGGGCGGAGTCGGAGCGCCGGTGCCGCGCCCCTGGGCAGCCCCCCGGGGGCGCGCTGTGCCACGGTCGGGGCCGGTGTGACTGCGGCGTCTGCATCTGTCACGTGACCGAGCCCGGCACCTACTTCGGGCCCTTGTGTGAGTGCCACGAGTGGGTGTGCGAGACCTACGACGGCAAGACCTGCGCAGGTAAGGGATTCCTGCGGCTGCACAGCGGGGTGAGCGGTGGGGACGCCTCTCCCCTGCTATGAGCACCCCGAGGTGAAGCCCTGGTCCAGGGTTGTGCTTGCACGGGCTGATTCTGGTGGAGTTGTTACAATCCTTGCTAACCGCTCAGGTCCCAGCGTGAGTGGCAGTAGTATCCCTCAGTGGTCAAACCCAGTACATCTATCTACGTTCCTCATTACACACTCAGTTTCCCCACGCCCTCACCAGTGGACTGTTTTGATGCCCTCCCTCCATCAAGAACATAAACCATAGTATTCGCAGATCATGAGCCTCTATTTTGTTTTATCTAGGAAACACGGGGAGGGGTACGGCCCTCCTCCATCCCAAGGGGGCAGAGTGTGTCTTTGAACTCTGATTGCCCTCTTGTGCTCAGCATACAGTTCACACACAGGGTGCATATCAACAAGCATAAAAAGGAATAAAAAAAACCAGGCGCATATTTACTTTGGAGGCATGGCGCTTGTCTTGTTTTCGAGTATTTTCATGTCGCATGTTGGAGCTGCAGTGACACTTGGTATTTCGTGATCCTGGGGAGAAAATGCATTCGTTGGCTTCACAGATCGGATAGAAGTGATTCAGCCTCGGATACTGAGAAGGGTCAAGAAGTTAGTTTGTGGAGAGCACGCCTAACCTCCTTACCAGTTCCACGTCACTGTGGAATTTCCTTCGGCCAAGAGCTCTGGTTAGTGTGGGCTGTGCAGAGACTCCACCCTGGAGAGGACAGCACAGTGTATTCCAACCAGGGTTTGGCAGATCTGTGGGAATAAATAGCGATGTGTTTCACCCTGGAAGTAGCTAAGACAGAGATGTCCTACCCTAGCACAGAGAGCAGGCATGTGTCTGGAGCAAACGGTGTTTGCTTGGCACCTGGGCCCTGCAGTGCACAGTGAGTGTACTTAACATGCAGACTGCTTGGCAGTGGAAAAAATAGGCATAGAAGTCATTTGGCACAGGTGTGCCTGCGTGGTTTGTTTACCCTGTGGAGGCTGAAGCTCAACTGCAAAAATATTGAATTCTAGAATTTGTTATTTTAACTTGATCAGTTGCACAAGCTGTGGGGTTTTTAGGGGTAGCCCTTAGAAAGAAAGCTAAATATCACTTAGTATTTCATTCCAAATGCAACTGTGTCCTGGTTTATCTGTTTTTTGCCTGTATTTATTTTGTTTCAAGGTTCATATTTTGAAAATTAATTAATTAGGCAGAGAGACAGTGGCAGAGACAGTGAAAAGCAGAGAGGCAGAGAGCATGTGTGATTTTATCTTCTAGTTCATTCCCCAAATGCCTGCAAAGGCCAGGGCTGGGCTAGGCTGGAGCTGAGAGCCGGAAAACCAGTCTGGTTTCCCGCCCGGGTGGTATTAACCAAGTACTTGAGCCGTCACCTGCTGCCTCCCAGTGTGCACATCAGTAGGAAGCTGGAGTCAGGAGTGGAGCTGGGGTGGGAACCCAGGCCCTGCAGGGTGGAATGTGAGCATCCCAAGGGCCAAAACCAACCCCCTCTGCCTTTTATCACTCTGCCAAGATCTCTTCAATATTGGGAGTCTCTAGGACATTTCCAGGGGCTTCTGTATTGTAGTTCGTTAGCCTGTAGGAGGTAAGGTAAGGCCTTTCACCTGCTGGATGAGTTCCGCGCGACCACAGGTCCCCTCACTCTTGCAGAAGCTGAGCTGGAGCCTTGTGGCCAGCTTTGCGGAGGCTGCTGGAGGGTGCAGCACTCTCTCTGTCCTATAGAATTTTGTTGTTTGTTACTGCATTCCTCCCTTCCTGATGCAAAATTCAGTCCTGAGTCATACGCGGATATATTTTGGTTGTGTCTATGTTTCTAAAGATGAAGAATTGCTTCTCCTTATAGCAAGGCTGAGTGAACGGATTTGCTCCTTTTCCATCTGGCCTGCTGACTGATGCCTGCCGAGGCCCTCTCAACAGGCCTCTTGCAGAATTCGCTTCCCTGATTGCTCTAATTAGGTTTCCAGGCCCACGAGGAGATCCCTACATGCAACACATTGGGCCGGCGAGTTCTGTGTTTCAAATTTAACGTCTCAGTTGCATTTGTAAGATGGAGTTCCAATTTTATAACTAATAAGATGGGAACATAGTGGGTTTTCTGGCTTTAAGTGAACCTGGGCCTCTACCTCTATGATAAGCCCTCCTAAGTCCCTTCCGAAAACAGAGTAACTACCAGAGACCTCCCTGACTTCCATGAAGAAAATAAGATTCTGCTGTGGTGATAAATAATATTATGGTTAAAAGGAGAGCTTCTGGGGGAAGTTTTTCCAGGATTCAAATCCCAGTCCCGTCATTTAATAGCTGTGTAAAGTTGGACAGTTTGTAGAAGATCTGACCTTGATTTCTTCATCTGTAAAATAAAAAGCCTATAGAACAGTGCCTGACAGAAAGTAAATGCTAAATCCATGTTAGTATATGTATTTTAGTATTATATATACTTATAAATGATATTATAATAATACATGTGTGTGTATATGTGCAACATAGTGTTATAGTGACACACAAAAGATAGGCTAGGGTGGGTGGATGGACAGACAGACAGCCTGGCCTTTTGTTTGTTGAGCAGTTCTTGCTCTGAGGCCGGCTGAGCTCTCTTCTTGTAGTCTTGGGCCTGTTATTGATTTAAGGCCCCAAAGGTCAGGCAAGGAGAGCGGTTCTGGCCCAGTCTCAGAGCAGCTGTATTAGATACACTGTGCCCTTTTGCCGTCTCCTCTGCTGGGATTCTTACACTGTGAATCATGTGAAACATACTCAGTTTAGTTTGAGCTGAGTGAAATTGATTATGTTCACGTTATTGAAAGTCTGTTTCCTCCAGTGTCCACTTGTTCATGGCATGTGAGTCTTCCTTGAACTTCTATAGCATAAAGGCCTGGCACAGTGTTTGTTGCTGTGGGTGATGAGAGTCTGTGGAGGAATACAGTTATTTTAGGGAAATATGTCTTCCAGACACAATTGTGTGAAAATGATTTTGGTTGATTTTCCTAAGCCATCCCTCGGTAGCTCCATGAACAGCTATGCTTGCACTTCAATAAAATACTGGTTTCTTGAAAGTCTTTTAAAGTCGTTTTTGAAATATGTCACATAAAAGAATTCCAGTTGTAGTCACTGGGAAGACCTAATTGGATTCGATTTAGCAAACAGATTTGAAGTCTGACATATGTGCTAGGCTCTCTGCTGTTGAAAGTATTTAAGGACAAGGTGTATCAAGCAGCTCAACACTGAGTAGGGAGGCCAGCAGACATGCCAAATACCTACAACTCAGTGCAGGGTATAATCTCAAAAAATTTTATGACGATTCCATTGAAGCAGAGATGAAATATTGTGGTTAAATGTTGTTGAGAAAGAGGTAGTATTTCACAGTCTTTAGGTGTAGGGTGGTTTTAATCCAAAAGAGTAAATCAGAATTATGATTGAATCAGAGTTATGATTAAATTGGAATTAGATAAATTAAATTTGATTAGGGAGAGGAAGGTGGTGAATCTTTTTACTGCCAAGGGCCATTTGGATATTCATATCATCTTTCATGGCCTACACAAAATTACCAATTTAATGATTAGCCTGCTATAGATTTCTTTTTTTGAATTTTCAAGTCCCATCCATGGTTGCTTTGGCAGGGCCAGACCAAATGATTTTCTGGACTTTAAACTGCCCTAGGGCTGTATGTTGCTCGTCTGTGTAGCAGGAAAGCACGTGAGTATATTTGAGTTATAGTGTGGGATACAAAAATTAGCTTGACTTTACCTTAGGGCTATGGGGGAAGTAGTTGAAGATATCATGAGGGTTGTATTTGAAGATATTATGGAAAGCTTTGGACTTGAATGAAAAATGTATGTTCCATTGAGCAGCATACAAGAGCTTATAAGCATTTTGGATACAGGAGTGAGGGGTGGTGCTCATATTGAAGAGCAAGATGGTGCCCCGGGGCCATGGCAATTTTGATAGAGATTTGATAGTGAGAAGCTCAGTTTAGATCCTAATGTCTACATTATGGGCTGGGAGGAGATAATGAGGACAGAATTACGACGAATTTTAGAGATGGGTTAAAAGTAGAACCCAGATGATTTGGTGCACAAGGATGAATAAGGAAATGAATAGGAATTGATGCTGGATTTATAAGTCTGAGTGACTAGGGATACCATAGAACTGATGGAATAAGTGAGGAAGAAAAACCATGTAAGTTCCCATCAGTCACTTAAAGTCCTTATTGAACAACAGACTTCCTTTATGTGAAATTGCTATAAAATGAACACTTCTTGCCAGCATGGTGAGATTCTGGACTTATTAGTCTACAGATCTAGGGCTGGATGGAACCTTGTCTGAACTGTTGGTAAGTTAAGTTAATTTCCTCATAAGAGAATTCTTCAAAAGATTCATGGAAATGCATATTAAAAAAATATGTGTGTATTTCCAAAATTTTTGTACCTAAATGTATCTTGATTCCCTCCGCCACATGTGTCCTGGCTTGTTGCTCCATTTCCCTCCAAGTTAAATGTGTGGAGTTGCTCTTTGCTTTTTCCTTTGCTATTTTCCTTTCTCCTTTTCTATTTTCTACCACCTTTTCCTTTCTTCAAACCTCATTCTGCCCCACATGTCTGCTTCCTTGCCTCTCTCTGGTCCCCTTGGATTCAAATACCCCCTTCCCCAGCAGTGTCTCTCTATGCAATGTCAAGGACATTTTAGCCCCTTCTCCACTAAACGACCGTGTTGGGCAGAGAGGCTCCAATGTCTTCATTACCTCCTTGTGTGTGTTTTCATCAAAACCTCCACAGCTCCTGCCGCATGGCGCAGGCATTCATGTAGTCCCACAGTGAGCTCGCCCACTTCATGTGAGCCTCTGTTGGAGCGCTCCTCTTTCAGATTCAACAGTTTTGGGTAAATGCATCCTAACTGACCCCGAGTATCATATAAAAGGAAAAGGTTTGCATCCTCAAAGAATGTGTCAGGCATTCACACCCCATTTTTCCATTTTATTGGTTTCCATGGACACTGCCCTGCACACCCTGAGACCAAGGTACCTTGATTGTTTTGAAGCCCATATTTGTAAGATGAAGATGTTGAAACAAAATGGTACAGATGTGGTCATTATGCACCCCCCCCCCCCACCATGCCACAACAGGAACAGGGTGTCCGATCCTCCTCATGCTGCCCTTCCATGGTCATGTCCCCTACCACAACCTGGAAAGATGTTCCACTTTTTTTTTTTTTTTTTGACAGGCAGAGTTAGACAGTGAGAGAGAGATAGAGACAGAAAGGTCTTCCTTTCCAGTGGTTCACCCCCCAAATGGCTGCTGCAGCCAGCGCACTGCGCTGATCCGAAGCCAGGAGCCAGGTGCTTTCTCCTGGTCTCCCATGCGGGTGCAGGGCCCAAGCACTTGGGCCATCCTCCACTGCACTCCTGGGCCACAGCAGAGAGCTGGACTGGAAGAGGAGCAACCAGAATAGAATCTGGCACCCCAACCAGGACTAGAACCTGGGGTGTCGGCGCCGCAGGCAGAGGATTAGCCAAGTGAGCTGTGGTGACTGCTGGTGTTCCACTTTTAAGGACTCTTATCTAGGATTGGGCCCATCTAAATAATCTGGGGCACCCCTCCCATCAATCACATTGGTAAAGCCCCTTTTGCCAGGTTTCAGGAACAAGGGTGTGGATGTCTTTGGGCCCCGTTGTCTTCCCAGTGCATTACCACTCCTGTAAAGTGTGGGTGGGAAGAAAGAGAAGTTCCAAGGCCGTGAACGCCATCAACACCTTCTCAGGCTCCTTCCAGTGTGAGTGCTGTGCCGCCTTCTAAGAGGTTCTCTAGATGATCCGACTTCTCCGGCCCCAGGTGTCACCAGGGCTCCGGATGCGGTGTGGTGGGCTTCTGGTGTACATCAGCAGATGGACTCACCGGCTGACAGTTGCCTGAGTTTGACTTTCTGACATTATCCCTGGCCAGCTGTGGAGCAGTGATAAGTGACTTCAGTGGTTCCGACTTCCATTTCTTTATCTACAGAAAGTACTAAATGGGAATCATAAGGGTGTCTACAAGCCTGAGGAAGTCATTGGTGCTATTACACTCCCTGATGCTGGGCACTGCTCTCTCACCCTGGCCGAAGACGAGTAAGGAGAGGGAGAGAGCGCACTTGCTGGGTGGCGTGTTTTGCCCCACCACTCTTGTTTATGTGGAATGCGCCTGGAGTTCCAGAAGGCCCTTTGAATCAAGAGGCAAATGTGATGGCTGCCCATGAGCATGGCTTGGCTGCAGGACAGGGGTGTGGTTAGGAGGAGATTCTGGGGGGCAGCCACGCCAGTTCTGGACTGCTTGCCTGTGGGTGGCTTTTGCACAAGATAGTAATAAACGTTTATCTTGTGTGAGCCCCTGGTCTTTTGGAGTTTTTTGTTTTTGAAGGTTAAATCTAATCCTAACTGGCTGGCACTGCGGCTCACTAGGCTAATCCTCCGCCTGTGGCGTCGGCACCCCAGGTTCTAGTCCCGGTTGGGGTGCCGGTTCTGTCCCGGTTGCTCCTCTTCTAGTCCAGCTCTCTGCTGTGGCCCGGGAGTGCAGTGGCGGATGGCCCAAGTGCTTGGGCCCTTCACCCACATGGGAGACCAGGAGGAAGCACCTGGCTCCTGGCTTCGGATCAGCGCAGTGCGCTGGCTGCAGCAGCCATTTGGGGGGTGAACCACTGGAAAGGAAGACCTTTCTGTCTCTATCTCTCTCTCACTGTCTAACTCTGCCTGTCAAAAAAAAAAAAAAAAATCTAATCCTAACAGAAACAATGGTTTGGTTCAACAGGTTCAAGTCTATTAAAATAGGGCAAGACAGAATATGTGTATGGTCAAGAGTTTGAGCTCCCCAGACAGAGTTGGGTTCCAAACCAGTTCAGCTGTTCTCTGTACTTCTTCAGGTTGACTCAGTCTGTGCATTTCTGAAATGGGGAATACTTAACTCCCTATGGAGGGTTATTGCAGCATTTAAAGGGGGGAAATATATACATGAAGCATCTAATAGAATGTCTGACACATAGTTATGCTAAGTGATAGCTACCAATACTGTTAAACCTAGAATCTCTAAAGTAAAGGGGAATAAATGCTCCTTTGCTTTAGTTCTGTTTACTAGGGATGAAGCAACCTAGTTGGATGTAGATTCCCTATAATATTAATATTTCCAACATAGATACCTTTTTGCTTTGTAATTTTCATGAGGTTATTATTTCTATGAATCAGAGGCACAGTTTTTAAAAATCTGACTGCTAGAATGAAATTCTCAGACTGCAAAAGCTATCTCAAGATTAAAATGTTTCCATTTATTTACTTATCTGGATATTTAAAAATTATGTAAACAATGTCCATTAGCAGCAAAAAATCAAACAATGCAATTTACAATGAGGAAAAGTCCAGTGGGGTTGCCTTTTTTGCAACCATCTGAGAGAGCAGGTTCTAAGCAAAAATTCAGATATCTGAAGTTCAAATAGTTCTCTCGCAAATCTCTAGGGAAGGCTCCCCATTTGATTCCATTGCACCATTAGTTGTTCTCACCGAGAAAAGAGTGAGTGTTTACTCCAGGCAAGGAAGACATCTTTGGTTTTTGTCTGGGTATCTGTTCTACTGAGATTGCTCATTCAGGACCATTCAGCTCATAGAGATGCTCACAGGGGGAGGTGCACACCAGGAATCTTGGCCCACTGAGGTGACATTGGTCACTTTGGAGGGGCCTCCACTCACTGAATAGAATAACACAATATCTACACTACTTAAATGATTATTCCACCATCCTTTTTGCCAAATATATAATTTAAGTCCCTAAGCACATGTAACTGAATTCAAGTAGTTAAATATGTGTGTGGAGTGATTTCGTTTTGGTTATATTCTAAATCTTAGCCTTGCAATTTGTTAGTATCAGTTTAAGGAATATGCTTCCACGTTTTCCCTTGCTTATGTAAATGTGTGTGTGATAAACATGCACACACACAAAACACAAATGCATGTGCACAGTGGCCTTTTTTCTTTTTCTGTTTTTGTTAAAAATATATCATGGCCCTCATTCTAGCTTAATAATACATATGAAAAAGAATTTTAATGGGTGCTCATATATAATGTTCAGATGTGGATGTCTTGATTAAACTCTGTGCCTGTGACTGAACATTCTGACGATTTTCAGGCTTTTTGTTATGGTTATGTGTTTTGGTTTGTTATTTCACATTGCCATGTAGAGTTACACGTATGCACAAGCACTCACGGTGAGACTTGTCCAAGCACACAGCTCTCCGCACGCTGGCTCTCATCTGCGCATGTAAGCCATTCTGCTAGAGTGAATTGTGTTCCCAGGCACATATGAGGGGGTTGCCAGGCGCACATAAGTGTTGATAGAAGTCTCCTCATATATTGCTGATCTTGGTGTAGGGAAGCTAAATGTATGGGATTGGGTGACCTGAGGCCATCGTCCCTTGGGAAATGTAGCTCCCAAGCCTGGTCTGGGTTTCAAAGGCAAGAGTCACATCTGAGAAGGTGAAGAAGTCTGTTCTGCTGACACCATGGGGCCCGAGCGTTTACGGGGTGTCTTTAGGCTCCTGCACAGGTGAATTCTCCAGCTATTTTTCATTAACTCTTAAATTGATAAAGATTGAGGCTGCAGGAAGGGCTGCAATCTCATTTTCTTTGGAAAAAGAGTGCTTTGTCTTTTCAAGAATCACATTTCCTGGAAAATAAGAAACTATATTTTGTAATGGAACTCATTCTTCTGTCTATTCTACATCATCCTCTTTCAGCCTGGGTAGAAGAATGATGGCTTTATAAAGGGAAAAGAGAAATAAGACCTTTATCAGGGTGCCGGCTGGCTTGACCTTGAACCGCCCGGTCTTAGCTTCTGTGGTAACATAAGTTCCCCTGAGAAGAGCCCTATCGTGGAGATTGTGTGACTCACTAGTTCAATCACCAGTTGTTCCAAATGAATAACTCACTCACTTGAGTTTCCTGTATTAATATTTGGAAACCTCCCAGCCTAAGTCAGGCAAAAAGAATATTTAAAAAAGAGGTCCACAAGTTTGAGGACTGCTTAAAAACTTTTCTGGTGGCCTGATGTTAACTGTACATTTGTGGCCTAGTCCACGGGGACGAGTCAGGAGCCAACATCAGAAAATCAGAGCATAGTAAATGTATTCCTAATTGCTCATTACTGCTCTTTCAAAGCTATCATTTTCTGCTGTGCAAAATGGTTAGACAGAACTGGTTATTTCTCCAAACAAAATGAGTTGGCCATTTAAGCATTTGCCACTCCAAAATACAAAAGACAAGTTACAGACTATTTTTTCTCTTTCTTTCTTGGTTAACACCATTAGTTATGTAAGCTCCAAGAGCAGTCTTGAAATGAAAATAATTCATTTGTTTCAAGAAAGAATTTGATGTACTTGATAGACTTCCCGCAAGCGCCTGCTGGAGAGATTTGAGCCTTGAAATTAATGCTGCGTTAGGCATACAAAAGGATAATGGGAAAATACCTACTTATATTTGAGTATGCTTTGCTGGAAAATATTTTCATACATATTAATTCATCTGATTTCCATAAGAACTTTTAAGAGGTAGTCAAAATATTCTCCAACTATCATAGCACATAACCTTGAGAAGAAAGTACCCCCAACCCTGCAACACACATCAAAATCAATAGACAGCTCCTTTTCAAGCATAATAATAAACTTGTTCTGAAATCATGTCTTTAGGGGAAATATTTTCATGAATTTTGGAATACTGAAATGAGAATATAATTTTAAGGGACATTGGTTTTTATTTAAAAATATAACTTCATGGTTTTTTCTTGTAAAAGCATATTTTCATTCTCATTTCCATCTTATGTCAGAGAATGCACACACAGGGAGAGTATGTGCAAATACTAGAGAAGTAACCAGGCATTGAATGCATTTAATGTCAAAAGAAGTCAAGGTAACAGGAATCCTCAGGCCAAACTTTTTTTGTCATACCAAGAGAAGACAATCTCAGCTGTGATTGACATTTTTTCAAGTGATTACACTTAGCATCAGCTATTATCCAAGTAGGAAGGATACTCTTGCGAAGAAAGTCCTCCATAGCCTGCAATTTTCTTGCCTGAAAAGTGAAAGAGAAGGCAGGAGAGTTGAATCTACATATTTATTATTTTCATGGACATTGACTGATGTTGCTTTGTATGTTTATTTTGGATATCAAAAACAAGTCACATTGGAAACTCTTTTGTTTCTATAAAATTGAGGTGTTCATGGGATGAAGTCCAGAAATTCCAGTGCATGCAGCTTTTCATACTCATAGCCTTTCTGAATGAAGGCAAAGCACAATAACAGAAAAGTGAAGGAATAAGATATTAATAGAGTACTAAATAATGTTGATTGAATTGTCATGAACATTTACTTTATGCCCAGGAAATGGGTCTGTCCACTTCTGGGCAACCATGCAAAGGCTTTGGGGATATTTTATATGTATCACTCATCAGCCTGCCGGTGACTTGTAATTTCTGTTCTGTCTCACATATCTCTGCTGCTATGCCAAACACAGGATTTCAAGACTTATGAGTTTCAATGCAGTGATCTATTTATAACCTAGTCTAATGAATTTAATAATCTTTCCCTTGGGAAAGCTAAGTGGGCAGGTTTAGACAGGATGGAAATGGAGAGGTGGATGGCTCTGGCAAACACTGGGGAATTGGAATGGGAAAAAAAGCTTCACCAAGCACTTATTAAATCTCTTAGAGAATATTGAGAAGGATAGGGCAATCTTATGATAAGATCCCATGATGGGGGTTCAAGACCTGATTTGCTGGAAGGCAGCTGGTGTTGAGTCCCATGGCAGTGGATTCAACAAGGGATGGAAGGATGTTGCTTGTATTACTTCCCTCCATTTGTTACCTCCAGCTTACCTTGAAAGCTGTCCTTTCCATGAGAATTTCTGAAAGTTTTTTTAAAATTTTAAGTTATGAAAATTTCATATATTTCCTATATACTGATTTAGAAATATAGTGATACTTCCCGGGCTACCAACCCTCTCACCATTGCTCCAACCCTTCTTCTTCCTCCCTCTTCCATTCCCACTCTTAGTTTTTGCAAAGATTGACTTCAGTTTACTTAATGATTGTAAAGTTAATCCTACACTAAGTAATGAGTTCAACAAATAGTATGAAGAAAAGAACACTGTTCCTCCACAGAAGAGACAGGAACTGTAAACAATCATCAAATCTCAAAATGTACATACATTACATTTTAGGTACTCCAATACATTAATTATTAATACATTAATACATTAATAATCCAATACATTACATTTTATGTACTCTATTAGTTACTTTGGACCAGAGAAAACATGATATCTGTGTTTTTGGGACTGGCTTATTTCACTAAGTATAATGGCTTCCAGTTGCATCCATCTTGTTGCAAAAGACAGGATTTCATTTTTTATAGCTTAGTACTACTCCATAGTGTGTGTGTGTGTATCCCCCCCCCCCATATATAATTTCTTTATGCAGTCAACACATGATGGACATCTGGGTTGATTCTGTATCTTAGCTATTGTGAATTGAGCTGCAATGAACATCGAGAGTCTCACAAATGGTCAATACCCCCATATCCTTGGGTTCCATATCCACAGATTCAACCGTGGATGGAAAATACTGGAAAAAGTTTGTGTCTCTACTGAACATGTACAGACTTCTCCTTGTCATTATTAAATAAAATAATAGAACCACCATTTACATAAGTAATCTATAGGTGATTTAATGTATTGGGGAGGATGTGCATAGTGTACAGGCCAATTCTATGCCATTTCATTTAAGGAACTTGATTATTTAGGGATGTTGGTATCTCTGGGGGGCTTTGGAACCTGTTTTCCTGGACACTAAATGAGAACTGTGTTTAATGAGTACCCAGTATCTGTAAAGCATTACAATATAGGCTTTATCATTCTATAATTTTAATGCATTTGTTCTTAATTTCCCAGATATTTGCACACAGTATATTAAAGAAAAGTAAAATAATATATCTGTGTATCTCAGAATTTACCTCCTACCTGTGTAGTTATCAAAACCAGTCATTACCTCTGGTACCCTAAGGAGGAGTCAACTGGTCAGCATAGCTAGAGCACCATGAGTTTGAACAAGTGGTGAATGATGTATGTGGAAGATTTGGAAGAGAATAGAAATAGTCTAGAAAGCAACTTGCTTTTCTAGAAGTCCAACATTGTATGGAGTGCAGTTAAAATATCTAATCACAATAATGTCTCCCATCAGCTTGTGGGTTTTTTTTTTTTTTAACAGGCAGAGTGGACAGTGAGAGAGAGAGACAGAGAGAAAGGTCTTCCTTAGCTGTTGGTTCAACCTCCAATGG
Organism: Oryctolagus cuniculus; assembly: GCF_051225735.1. NCBI lineage: Eukaryota > Metazoa > Chordata > Mammalia > Lagomorpha > Leporidae > Oryctolagus > Oryctolagus cuniculus. The sequence goes on along the minus strand of NC_142875.1, from coordinate 11,299,302 downwards.
CCACCACGGCCGGCGCACCGTGCTGATCCGATGGCAGGAGCCAGGTACTTATCCTGGTCTCCCATGGGGTGCAGGGCCCAAGCACTTGGGCCATCCTCCACTGCACTCCCTGGCCACAGCAGAGAGCTGGCCTGGAAGAGGGGCAACTGGGACAGAATCCGGCGCCCTGACCAGGACTAGAACCCAGTGTGCCGGCGCTGCAAGGCAGAGGATTAGCCTAGTGAGCTGCGGCGCCGGCCTCAGCTTGTGTTTTTGAAATAGGATACTGATAGTACAGCTAACATTTAGAATTTGCTGTATGCCTATTGCATGATGTTAAAAATCTCACAATAAGCCTTTAGTAGAGAAAATCTTTCTACCATTCCAAAAATAAGGGCATGATTCTGGGAAGGAGTAAATGAAATGGTTAAGATCAGATGTGTCTGACATCAAAACTGTGCCATCAGTCAAGCTGTTCCAAAGTTGCATCATTTAGCACAGTGCCACCAGATAACAGATGTCCAGGCAATATTACAGCCCTTCTCTGAGACTGTGAATTGCCATATGTGGTATTAGTTCATGGTCATTCCGGCTTGCTTTTGTATGTGGAACTTCAATAGGCAAAACAGTGAAGAGATGGAAAGAGAAGCACTGCTTGGGTTCAAAAATTGGCTGTGCCCATTGTGAACTGTTGGCTTGGAGAAGATGATGAAATTGTGCCTAGGTTTCCTTATCTCAGAGTGTTATTGTGATTGTAAGGATGCAGAAAAATCCTTGGCTATAATAAGTGCCCAGTAGCAGCTACTCTTTCCATCATTATCTATGTTATTATTGGTCCTTTCCCATGTCACTCCAATTAGGATATATATCCTGAAGAATAGGAAAGGTAGCTTCTTTTCTATAGTATTCTCTCCCAATTCTTTATTGTTATTGCTGCAAAAATGCTACTTTGCAAGATACCCCAAATGTCAGTGGTTTTCATAAAAGCAAAATAAATCCTTATTTCTCACTCAAGCCTGCAGTTCAGTTGTACGTCAGCTGGACCCCAGGCAGCAGGCTAAGTGCTGGTCTGCCGCACATGATTCTTTGGCTGCCCAGGCTTTGCTTCTGTTGTGTCACATCACGGGGGCACTGGGGCGAGAGGAAATCTGAGGTCCCTAAAGCCTTGACTCAGAACCCACAGCCTGCACTGTACATCCCCATGTTGTTGGTCAACAGGAGTCACAGAGCCAGGCCAGAAGCTTGTGCTCTGCATGGTGGTGTGGCAGGAGGGAGAGAACTGACAGCAATAGTTCTAGCCAAGGGATTTGGTATAGAGATGTTCAAACACTTGGTGAAATTAGTTGATTGATGTGATTGCAAATTTCTCACTGGTATTTAAAGTTAATTTGGAAGCAAATATGTTTCATTTCTATTTTAAGTGTTCAGTCTTCATTAATAGTGAATTATATTGGCATCTTCAGGATTTTTGTGAAGGGGCAAGAAAAAATTTTTAGAAAGCAACAGTGCATTCAGAAGACCATCTAAGAAGGGGGTCACATCAGTCTCATAAAAATTAATTCCCAAAATATAATCTTAATGTCCCGTGAGTGAAAGGACACTGAACTTAAATATATGCCATCTGTGATTTTCTGGCACCCTCTGATAGTTCTAGTTTAAATGGATGCACTTCATCCCAGGAAGCACAGAGTCAGGTCAATATTTGTCTGTGTTCATATGCACAGTCATTGAGTCATCGATCTGTTTTTTGTTCTATTACTCAGCTTAATTTTCACATTTTTTTAAACTTAAAAAAAAGTATTTTACATAAAATAATATATTTAGTTCCTTGAACAAGTCATTTTTAGAATTTCTTCTGAGAACATCAAAACAGCATTGGAATATGGATGGTTAGGGTTATTCCAATTTTTAGTTTTCAAGTTTTTAAATAGCAATAGAATTCAAGTTACTTAAGAAAGAGAAATATAAACAGTTTTAAATTGTGAAGCTGGTTCACCAGTCCACTACTAATTAACAACACCTTTACACAATTCATTCATTGAATGCAGGAAGTGGTTTCCTTTTTCTAACAAGAAACTGTAGGTCATTAAGGGACTAATTTTTCCATAAAGATTGATTTTGAAATGCAAAAATGCACTTTGATTGAAAAAGCCTACATATGTTTAAATGTTTTTGACAGAAATATGTGTGTAGGTATTAGCCTTATAAAAGAGGCACAGTCTTCAATAGTTGAAACTCAGAAAATAGACTTATCAGATGCATTATCTAAAGAAAAATTCTAGAGATAAGGGTTGTGCATATTATGTTGTATGTGTATAATTGTTCATTGGATCAACAGCTATTTAGCAAACATTTATGGATCAGGTGTAGCATTGCTAGCTGTAGGGAATATAAAGATTGAAACACATGATTGTTGCCCTTGAGCATGGTTTTAACCAGGGGCATGCATGGGAAGCATGGTGTTCTAGCCAGAGAGAGAAAACAAACAATATTTTAAGGTAGGACATCACTGACACTTGGTTAGGTTGGTGGATTCTTTTAGGAACATCATCAGAGAAAACCCTTCAGAGGTAAATGGGAACGGTTCACAGGGAGCTGGCTCTTCAATGCCTCCCCAGATGAATGTGGACAGACCTCAGTAGATATTGTGAACAGAGAATTGGCTTTTCCAGATAGAAACTTCTTGTATATTGCTCTTAGGATAAATGGAAAAAGAAGAGCCATCAAATGGAGAGGACCATGAAAAACCATGCTCATAGCCAACAGTGAAATAATGCTGAATGATGCTGGTGGTCATAGAAAGAAAGGGGAGGGAGTGACGCTAGCTGGGCAAGCAGCGATTGAATCAAAGTGATGGGATTCAAGTACAGGGTTGGGATGGTGGGACAAGACCGTGATTCGGTCAATGTAAACTGTTAGGGCCATTCTGGCTTTCAAATATTGTGGGTTTTGTGTCCCCTCTCCGTTGTCCTGGAGACATCTGGGCCTCTTCATGATTCAAACTGGAAGAGTTCAGTCCCTGAATGCCTGGAGAGCCTCTGCCTTCTGGCACTGAGTACTGATTGCTTTCCTCATTCCTGGTTAAATATTTTTCCTATCTCCCATCTGGGATAGTGAAGGAGGCTATGTGGGGCTAGACATGGGATACTGAGAAGGCAATACTGCTGCGGGCAGTGGGGGAGGTGCAGCTAAGATCATGAAGTGGCAGTCTGGCATGAAAGTGGCATGTGGCGGCCAAACAACAAACCAGAGATCTGTCACATGGTGCGCACGTGTTAGTAGCCAAGATGTTCAGCTGTTGGAACTCTGGAGCACAACACATCTCCTCTAAACCATCACAACTGGAGATGTTTCCAGGTTTATAAATTAATACTTATAAATTCATACTTTTATTTGTGGATGCCTAAGGCTTGAATCCTTTAGATATAGGCTAACCAGCTCTCATTAGGATTGAGAAATATGAATAAGTAATGAATTTTATAGGCTGCATGTTCAAGAAAAACTAGTAGATCTCGAGTACACAAGCAGTTTTATTTTTTTAAAAAAGATTTATTTACTTTACTTGAAAGTCACAGTTATACAGAGAGAGATAGAGTGGCAGAGAGTGAGAGAGAAGTCTTCCACCTGCTGGTTCATTCCCCAATTGACCACAATGGCCGGAGCTATGCTGATCTGAAGCCAGGAGCCAGGAGCTTCCTCCAGGTCTCCCAAGTGAGTGCAGGGGTCCAAGGACCTGGGCCATCTTCCACTGCTTTCCCAGGTAATAGCAGAGAGCTGGATTGGGAGTGAAGCAGCCGAAACTTGAACCGGTGCCCATAAGGGATGCCTGCTATACCACGACACTGGCCCCACAGTTTTATTTTTACTATATCCAAAGTAAAATCAGATTTGTTTTGTTAATTGTGTTATTTATGCAAAAACATCTTCAATTTAAATTCATCAATCATAAAATTCCTCATGAAAAATAATAGAGTCCTACTTTCTTTTAGATGGAAAAGAAATCTAATTATTAAATAGATTTTTCATGTACTTCTAATGTTTGATTACAAGATGTGATGAAATGTATGAAGCAGAAAATCAAAACCCAAGATATATCATGAAATCTATGTTATGCATTATAATATTTTCCTATGACTTTTCTCCATCTGTTTTTTAAAATATAAGCACTAAATAAATTTGAGAAATTTTTGGCTCATTTTGGGGGTGGACTCCTTTCAGATCCTTATAGGTATATCAGGGGGTATTCCTCCCTCCCTCCCCTTCTCTCTCTCTCTCTCTCTTTTCTCTTTTCTCTTTCTTCTTTTCTTTTACAAATAACAGGATGCCTGATCCCTGTGAGCTTAAGAAAAAGATTGGAATATCCTGGTCCACTTGACATGTTTAGGACAGCGATTTCCAAAGTGTGGTCCTTGAACCGGCAGCATGCGCATCAACTGGGGACTTGTTAGAAATGGGGATTCTTGATCTCTGCTTGGACTTGCCAGATCAGGAGCTCTAGCTGAGGGGCTCAACAATCAGTGTGCTAGTGCAGCCTCCATGCTGCTCTGATGCCTGGGAAGTCTGAGAGACACTGGTCTAGGACTAAGTCACTTTTGGGTCCCAATCAACTTGAGGCTCAAAGGATGCGTACAGGATCTACATGTGGGGTGTGCCAGTCCCTGGGATAGTCTCATTTCCAGGCTTCACACGGTGGCTAATGACAGCTTTAGACACCTAGCATCACGTTGTCCGGTGGACGGTGGAATTATCTCACTTGGAGTTGAGATCTGGTTGTCTGTGGGTCATCTGACTTAGAAAGTACCTCTGTCCCTGAGCCAATGCCAAGGCTGAGCCATGGGGTGTCCTAGTTGGCTTGAACTACTCATGCCATCCCCTGGTAACCTCAGGGTTCCAGTTAAGTTCACGTGAGGACATTGCCACAGAAGGACAAGCTAATGCAGAGTAGCAATAGGATATGTTCACAGCAATGTCACAGACGGCAAGGATTCACTCATTCCGGGGGAGAACCTCAGGCCAAACTTCACTTCCCTGAGGCTGTAGAGGAAAGAAAGGATTTGAAGATGCTGTAGGAGTCAGTCCCTTGACTGGAGAATGAGAAAAATGTTCATTTTCATGCAAAATATACACTCCCATTTACACCTTCCCACTTCCTCGAGTGTAATTTTAATTCCATAATCCTTGTTACAGGATCAGTACTGAAGATAGCTGTGTGAGTGAAGTGGAAAGGCTCAATTCTTGAAAAATGATAAAATATATTTGGTTATGCTCTCCTAAAGTTCATTTTATTTTTTAATATAAAGAAAATACCTTATTGATGTTTATAACTACATTTTTGAAATCTTCTCTTGCTGCCCATATATAGTCCACTAAGTGGAATGACCGTCATCAAGACAATTGAAGGATCAATTAACTCGGGTGGCCCCTTGAAGAGGTACAAACATAGATGTGAGGAGCAGTGAGCAATCTCAGGTCACATTCTGTCTCTTAACAATTTTATAATTTTTCCACATCCTCACCTCACAGCAGAAATCCTGTGTTCCACACCACAAGGCTTCAGAAACACAGAACTCCTGAATGGGAAGAAATCTGGCAGAGGGTAGGTCCTCATGGAACTTCCTGTGATTCTCTCCATCAGCCATAGTCCTTTCTGTAAATGGCATATTTGTGCTTACTGTCTCCTGCTTCTTGTATCATTATTTAGATGCTTTGAAATGATCAAAAATCATAAATTTTGGAAATTTATGAGCCTAAATTTAAAATCCAGAGGCAATATTTTAGTTAATTTGCTTCCATTATTTTTCTGAACTTTATTTTTCTTTTCTTGACTGAAATAGACATGTGAAAGTCCATAAGCAGACAAAGAACCTTACTTCTCTGATTGTCAGGAAAATATAAAGGGAGTTGCAGAATACCTGCAGCTGATTGGCAGTGTTCTCTGGTTTCACATAATTCTCTCTCCAGCCATAGTTTTGTGGATGTTATAGGGTGGTGTATTTTTTTTTCTGTCTGAAGAATTATGGTTTCTTTAATTCTTAAATTTTTTTTTTTAAATTTATTTGACAGGTAGAGTTATAGACAGAGGGAGAGAGACAGAGGGAAAGGTCCTCCCTCCATTGGTTCACTCCCCAAAGGGCTGCCATGGCCAGCGCTGCACCGATCCGAAGCCAGGTGTCCCCTGCCCCGGTCACCTATGGGAGTGTGGGAGCCCAGGCACCCAGGCCATCCCCCACTGTTCTACCGGGCCACAGCAGAGAGCTGGACTGGAAGAGGAGCAACCGGGACTAGAATCCGGCGCCCACATGGGATGCCGGTGTCTCAGGCAGAGGATTAACCAAGTGAGCCACGGCTCTGGCCCCTTTAATTCTTAAATATTATAAGCCATTTTTCTCTTGCAACTTCGCCAGTTGGCCTATGTTGAATAGCTAAATATGAAAACCACAGTATCAGATATGAAGAAAAACACTGTATGGGATTAACGGCAGAGTTCCCTAAGAGAAGGAAAACATGGGTGAATTTGAAGAAAACATTAGGAGTTACCCAAATGAAAAAGAAAATTAATTTTAAAAAATAATGAACTGAGAAGCATTTAGCTATGTGACAATTTTAAATGGCCTAACTTATGATTTAATTCATGAAAGAATGAAGGACAGGGCCAAATATTTGAAGAAATAATGGCTGAAATTTTATTCAAATTTGAATAAAACTGTATAATCACAAACCCAGGAAGCTTGAGAAACCTGAACCCAAAGCAAAGAAATCTGAAGAAACTAGTGAGGTCCGAAATAACCTAACTGCTCAAAACCAGTTAAAAGAGAAAATCTTTAAAAAGCATGTTGGGAAAATACGAGTAATGCTTACTAAGGAATAAAAATAAGGATGAGAATAGGTTTCCCTTCATCAGAAGATAGTGAAACGTCTTTTAAATACTGAAGAAAAGAATGTAAACCTTCTAGGGAACTATCTTTTTAAATTTTTTTAAAAATTTATTTGACATGTAGAGTTACATTGAGATAAAGAGACAGAGAGGAAGATCTTCTTTACGTTGGTTCACCCCCCAAATGGCCGCCATGGCCGGTGCTGCACCAATCTGAAGCCAGGAGCCAGGAGCCAGGCGCTTCCTCCTGGTCTCCCATGCAGGTGCAGGTGCCCAAGCACTTGAGCCATCCTCCACTGCCCTACAGGGCCACAGCAGGGAGTGGGACTGGAAGAGGAGCAACCGGGACTAGAACCTGGTGCCCATATGGGATGCCGGCACCGCAGGCGGAGGATTAGCCAAGTGAGCCACAGCGCTGGCCCTGGAATTATCTTTCAAAAACAAATGGGAAATAAAAGCATTTTCAGGCTCACAAAGGCTGAAAGAATCATCGCCAGCTGCCCAGGACTGGAAGAGCTGTTGGGGAAAGTCCTCCCGTGGCACTGGGAGGAATATGTGTGTAGACAAGGAATGAACAGAACTAGAAATGGTAAGGGCACGGTGAGTGCAGACTGTAGATGGGGTTTTCTTTCACATCTCTTTAAAGGGAGGGCCAGAGGGAAAGAGTGTGACTACTAATAAAACAAAATGACAAGAGAGCGTAGAAAAAGCAGGAGAGAGAGCATTGCTGGGGAAATACACACATCTGCAACATTCTGAAACATCTGAAACCTTCATGATGCTATTAAATGCCACGTGCAGGGCCAGCGCCGCGGCTCACTAGGCTAATCCTCCGCCTAGCGGCGCCGGCACACCGGGTTCTAGTCCCGGTCGGGGCGCCGGATTCTGTCCCGGTTACCCCTCTTCCAGGCCAGCTCTCTGCTGTGGCCAGGGAGTGCAGTGGAGGATGGCCCAGGTGCTTGGGCCCTGCACCCCATGGGAGACCAGGAAAAGCACCTGGCTCCTGGCTCCTGCCATCAGATCAGCACGGTGCGCCGGCCGCAGCGCGCCGGCCGCGGCGGCCATTGGAGGGTGAACCAACGGCAAAGGAAGACCTTTCTCTCTGTCTCTCTCTCTCACTGTCCACTCTGCCTGTCCAAAAAAAAATAAATAAATAAATAAAAATAAATAAATAAAAAAATAAATAAATGACATGTGCAGTACTGTAAGTAATGCTCATTTTAATCATTAATGGTGATTGCTATTCTCTATGGCTGCATTGTCATTCGTTTATTCAGTCAACGCATGTTTGTTTAGCACAGTAAGGGACATTAGCCAACAGCCAGTAATGTACATTTCACTTGCTTTAAGTATGCACAAAAATTTGACTATATATAGACATTAAATATCAACTTCTTTTTAAATATTTGTTATTTTGAGTGACAAAGACAGAGAAAGACCATGCATCCACTGGTTCACTCCCCTGGTGCTGTGAAGCTGTGAACTCAATTTGGGTCTGTCCTATGGCTGACAGGAGCCCATCTATTACAGGCATCAGCTGTGGCTTCCCAGGATATGCATTGACAGGAAGCTGGAACAGGAAGCAGGGCCTGGACTTGAACCCAGGCACTCCAGCTGATAAGAGGGGTGTGGGTATCCCAAGCAACATTTGTTTTATAAGATTTGTTTGTTTATTTGAAAGTCAGAGTTACACACAGAGAGAAGAAGAGGCAGAGAGAGGTCTACCATCTGCTGGTTCACTTCCCAATTGGCCGCAACGGCTGGAGCTGCACCTGAAGCCAGGAGTCAGGAGCTTCTTCTGGGTCTCCCATGTGAGTACAGGGAGCTAAGGACTTGGGCCATCTTCTGCTGCTTTCTCAGGCCATAGCAAAGAGCTGGATTGGAAGTGGAGCAACCAGGACTTGAACCGGTACCCATGCGGGATGCCGGCACTGTAGGTGGCTGCTTTACCCACTATGCCACAGCACCGGCCCCCTTGAAGCAGCATCTTAACAGATGCACCAAACACCCATCTCAACTTCTTTTCTTAAATTTTTTTTAAAAAATTTATTTATTTTATTTGAAAGGCAGAGTTGGAGAGAGAGAAATGGAGATATCCTCCATCCGCTGGTTCACTCCCCAAATGGCCGCAATGGCTGGAGCTGCGCTGATCCAAAGCCAGGAGCCAGGAGCTTCTTCTGGGTCACTCACGTGGGTGCAGAAGCCCGAGGACTTGGGCTGCCTTCCGCTGCTTTTCCAGGCCATAGCAGAGAGCTGGATTGGAAGTAGAGCAGCCACAACTCAAACTGGCGCCCATGTAAGATGCCAGAACTGCGGGCGGTGGCTTTACCCACTATGCCATAGCACTGGCCCCCAACTTCTTTAATACTTTCTAAATTGCATCAGCTACATTGGCCAAAAATTAAGAAAATTATGCAACACACTTTCTGAGTACATTCTTAAGGTCATTATTTTACAATGAAATTTTCTTTGTAATACTTCTTTATAAACATTCCATTTGTTTTATTGCTTCTAAGTACCAACAGCGATTTTGATAACCTATGTTATTTTTTGTTACCGTGTCTTTAGGAGGTAAAACTGCCCAGGTTTAGCATATTATCAGAGCACATTAAATTTCATGAGAGAAATATATGGTTATAGCTCCAAGGCAGGTGTTGTGATCCTGTCAGATTGCTCCAGCTAATTTTAAGTCATGTCAGGTCAGTTGCTGGGAGACATTTGAGGAACACAGGAAATTATATGGGGCCTATTGATAACAGCATGTCCTTGTCCTGTGACCTAAAATAATACCAAACTTGCCACATTACCAGCCCTCTTGTTAAAATTTAAGTCTGTGTTGGAGGTTTACGGAAACATTTCTAAAGAGAGAAAATTATGATTTGAAATAATGGTTATAATTGTTGCAATGCTGGTGGTGAACATTAAGATAAAACTGACAATTATAGCTACATTTGAAAAAAATCCTTTAAAATAAGTCTACTTCATGTCTAGCTAAATTACCTCAGGAGCACATAGAATTGTCACTGATGCCCAGAGCCTTTACTTGTGTTTTTCTGCAATTTGGTTCCCTAAGCCGCACTGTGTGTGGAGTTGCGTAGGCCCCTGTAGTGACAGCACACATCTGCTGCCTCCCCAGTCACAGCACCAGGAAGCTGGATGGGAAGCAGAGTAGCAGGGACATGAATCAGCATTCTGCCATGGAATCCTGGTGTCCCAGGGAGAGGCTTCACCTGTCGCCCCACAATGCCTACCCCAACCTGTAGGTTTGATTTCCTCACAGTTCATTAAGATCTGAGGGAATCGTAAGTTTCTCAATGCAGAGTCCAGATGAAGGGTTCACTAGGTTTGTGCTCAGGGTGGAACTGGCTTGGGGGAGTGATTGCACACAGCTGCACAAAGAAGTCAAGGCTGGGGAAGCGGTGATAATTAAAATCCTGTGTTTGGGGTTGGCGCTGTGGTGCAGTAGGTTGATCCTCTGCCTGTGGTGCTGGCATCCCATATGGGCACGGGTTCTAGTCCTGGCTGCTCCATTTCCAATCCAGCTCTCTGCTAATGGCCAGGGACAGCAGCGGAATATGGCCTGAGTGTTTGGGCCCCTGCACCCATGTGGGAAGCCTGGAGGAGGCTCCTGGCTCCTGGCTCCTGGCTCCTGGCTTCAGATTGGCTCAGCTCTGGCCATCGTGTCCCTTGGGAAGTGAACTAACAGATGAAAGACCTCTCTGTCTCCCTCTCACTGTCTGTAGCTCTACCTCTCAAATAAATAAATAAAATCTTAAAAAAAAATCCTGTGTTCTACATAAGAGGCCCTGTGCCTCCCTTGTGATGCAGGGTATTGGAAGAGGTGACAGTGATTGGGACCTGCAGTCTTTGGAGATATTGGCATTCCCTTGAAAGCTGCTTGGGTCATGTAAACCATGCTTTTTCCAACCCAGGAGCCAGACTCAGTGTTGACATTCAGAGGAGTATTCAGCTCCAAGTGAGACTGCAGTCAAGTGAGCAGTTACTCTCGGTGTTGCAGGCATGGTCTTTGCAGTTCAATCTGCCCATTCTTTAGTGTAATTTGAGGGGGAATAGAGCTGTTAGCTTGACACAGTCTCTTCACCGACTGCATAGGCTGGGATAGCAAAGTGCTTGGCAATGCAGATTCCTTTACTTTTAAGTGGATTGAGGACACATGCCCACTAGGTTTTCCCAAGGTCATTGTTTGAATGGAGTAAAACTGGGATGCTTTTGGGAATTGGTGCTGGACAAGCTTCTGGTTATAGGCTTTGTAACCAGGAAGACCTAATCTGACCTAATCTGACCCTTACCTCTGCCTTGTGAGAGCTGTGTCAGGGATAAAGCTAGTTATCCTGCCAGAGCCTCTGTTTCCCTGTCTAAACTGAAGAATAGGAGGTTTTAATAGAAAGTACAATACATTGTGGTACACACCTTCTACGTTACATGGAGTATATACAGAATGTCCAGGCATCATGCTATGCACCCTGAGTGTTACACCGAGTATGGTGTGCCCAGGTACTGTGCTGCCTATCCTGTGTGTGACTCACGAGGTCCCCACCACACCCTTTGGAGATGTCTGTATGTCCTGACAACGGTGATAATGAGATAATGGTGCATCTTTCTTACAGGTTTTTTTTTTTTTTTTTTTTTTTTTTTTTTTTTTTTGCAAGTGGCCAATGAGATTAGATACATGAAAGCCTTGCCAACATTAAGGTCTTAGTTCTCAAAGAAAGTAAGTTACATTTCTTTCCTTTTATCAGGGGCTGCTCCATTAGATACTTTGATGTTTTGAAGAAGGCTTTTTTGCCTGAACCTCGTTGAAGCAGTCCAGATGTAGGTACCTATTGGCTAATTTACAGGAGACTACGTGCAATGCTATAAGGAAACTAGGAGATGTAGCTATTTTATCTCTTCTGTGAGACAAATCCTTTAATACTAATATATGCAAATCAGTAAATTTGATTTACTGTATCTAAATCATGTATATAGATTCTGCAGTGGATGGCTCTATTACTACTACTCTGCTTCAAAATGTGTTACATGACAAAATTTGTCAGGCTAAAACTAAAACAATTAAAAGAAAGGTTACTATAAATATGCACAGGGAAAATTTTATTTCATACAGCTCTGGCATTACAGGAATAAATAAGTAAAATGAAGAATGTATATAGGGATCAACATGAATAAATGGATGGAGGGACACATGCACAAAGGCGTGAATGGCTGATCTGGGAGGTTTTAAAACAAATAAAAATCGCCGGCGCCGTGGCTCACTAGGCTAATCCTCCGCCTTGCGGCGCTGGCACACCGGGTTCTAGTCCCGGTCGGGGTGCCAGATTCTGTCCCGGTTGCCCCTCTTCCAGGCCAGCTCTCTGCTGTGGCCAGGGAGTCCAGTGGAGGATGGCCCAAGTGCTTGGGCCCTGCACCCCATGGGAGACCAGGAGAAGCGCCTGGCTCCTGCCATCGGATCAGCGCGGCGCACCGGCCCCAGCGCGCCGGCCGCGGCAGCCATTGGAGGGTGAACCAACGGCAAAGGAAGACCTTTCTCTCTGTCTCTCTCTCTCACTGTCCACTCTGCCTGTCAAAAGAATAAAAAATAAAAATAAAAAAAAATCATCTTCCAAAATAGATACCAAATTCTACTTCTCTGGAGACATAAACTGTTTATCGCTTAGAAATGAAATACCCCTGAACTCAGCTCACCCATTACATTTTTGTGTGACCCTTCCTTGTCTACTAGTGCATGACCTGCAGGAGGTGCTCCGTATACTTCAGTTCTGCTTAGTACCCTGGGATGTGATCTGGAAAGACCAGTGGACATAGTTGGTTTTAACAGTTTCCTGATTGAAACAACTTGGTTAGATGGAATGCTGTCGCATTATCTTTGCAATGCGAAGCAGGTTATTTCACCTCTTCCTTGTCTATTTTTCATTGGAAAAGGGAATCATCTCATGATGTTCTTATGGAGAGCAAATAAACTAAGGTAGCCTATCACAAGGAATCGAAAAAAAGTGCATGATACTTAAATGAAATCAGAATGTGCCAAAAAAATTCTTTGTGAATGCAAATCAACATAGTATCTGTAACAGAAAAATTGATTTCTTAAAAGTGTGAATGTAAACAATGTTAGAGCATTGAGTGTTATGAGTAAAATGTGTTAACAGCCATTCCTGAAGAAGGGAGGTAGAGAACTTTTATTTTTCATACTAGAGGAAAAAACCCAAATGGCTTGCTAGGGATGAGATCATTGATATCGAAGGATACTGCAATCCTGATGCACACTGATAAAATAGCATTCTGTTTGTCTGACTCATTGGCGAAAAAATAGAAACTGTCGAGAGGAGGACTAAAGGTCTTGGTGTGATGATTGCTAGCTTTCTGAACAAGTGAAAAACAGAATGTTTTTATTTTAGACTTTGCCTCATGAACTTCTCGTGCAGTGGTGGGCATGTTTAATAAGGGTGGGTGTTTTTCACTCAGTTTAGTTAGTGCTTCTTTCTAAGGTGAATGTTCATGTCCCTCCAGAGTTCATATGTGGAAGCCTTAACCACCAATGTGATGGAATATGGAGGTGAAACCATTGGAAGGTAATTAGGTTTAGATGAGGTGAGGAAAGTGGAGCCCCTGTGACAGGCTTAGCATCTCTTACAAGAATGAGGAAGGGACGGCTCTCTGTGCCATGTGATGATACAGCAAGTAAGCACACTCTGCAAACAGGGGGACCCTCTTCAAGAGCTCAATCTGTCAGCACCTTGGCCTTGTTGGTCTTTATAGTCAGCAGAATGATGATATATAAATGTCTGTTGTGTAAGGTACTCCTTCTAAGGTAGTTTTGGTATGGTAGTCCCAACTGACTAAGACACACTTAAGCTACTATGCACAGAGTCTCTCTAAGCAAGAGAGACCCTGAAGCCAAGGAAAAACATTGATGATGCAAGGAAGGCTGATTAAAATAGGAGCAATGTGAGTTATGTACTGCTCATGTAAGTGAGAAGCCATTCATTCATGCTATTTGGGCTGGGCCTTTTTCCTTTTTAAAGATTTATTTATTTGTAAAGCAGAACTTGAGAGAGAGAGAGAGAGAGAGAGAGAGACAGAGAGAGACAGAGAGAGACACCAAAGACCAAGACCAACCTTCCATCTGCTGGTTCATTCCCCAGATGGACACAACACCCAGGCCTGCATCAGGCTGAAGCTAGGAGCTAGCAGCTTCACTTGGGCCTGCCATTTGGGTGGCAGGGGCCCAAGCACTTGGGACATCTTTGATTGCTTTCCAAGGTGCACCAGCAAGGAACTGGATCAGAAGTGCAGCAGCTGGTACTTAAACCAGTGCTCACAGGCTGGGTCTCAAAGAATGACAGGGATTTGTATCTTTGTGATGTTACAGCTTTAAAAGGGCATGGAACTGGTAATGCACACTGAGAGAGGCTGACTTACAAATAACCCTATTGACAAAGTATACTAAGTCTAATAAATGCAGGCCAAGCCAAATGCAGTAGCTCTGGCTCTGTTCATCTTCTTGCTTCAGATTTTAGTCTGACAGATTTGCAGAGAGAAGGGGTGGGGCAGAGTTTCTTGAGGATTAGAGAAATCATCACTGAATAGTGCAGTTTTCTGTTGATGAGTGGGGATCCCTAGGGTTGTTGAAAACCCAGAGATACTTATTGACATTTAGTAAAGAACCTCCAAAGGTTCTTTTTGCTACTGTTTCCATCACCAGTGAGATCTAGCATAGTGTCTGTGTGTGATTAAGGTCTTTCCAGGTTGATCAGTTGGCTGAAAATTATAATCATTTTTAAGATTCTGAAAATTTTTTTGCTATATAATTAGGAGGTGTTTTATGTCTTATAACTTGTGACTATGTAAATTCCTGTGAGTGATTTTGCCCTCAATGAAACTCTGCCTGGCTCTCTGTCTTGATTAAAGATCATCAATGAAATGCTCAGGTCTCCTTTGCTGCTGTATTGCCTTTTGTGAGGTCATGGAATGGGGGAGTTCGTCAAAGCTTCCAGCACCTTCCATGCTCCTGAGACCATCTCTCCATTGCCATCCCTGCAAAACTTAGCTCATAAAGCTGGTAGCTTCCCCGTTAACCCACTTTTTATGATTGCTCACTCTGAGAGGGTTTCACAGATACAAATTGTGAAGTTTTGTTTATAGTGTTACATTTAAAGGGATTTTAAGATTAGACACATTAAGGGGATGGTGTTGTAATGTAGCAGGTAAATCTTCTGCCTGTGAAGCAAGCATCCCATATGGGTGCTGCTCCACTTCTGAGCCAGCTTCCTGCTAATGGCCTGGGAGAAGCAGCAGAAGATGGGCCAGGTGTTTGGGCCCCCACCACTCATGTGGGAGACCTGGATGAAGCTCCTGGCTTTGACCTGGCCCACCCTTGGCCATTGTGGCCATCTGGAAGAGTGAACCAGCAGATGGAAGATATCTGTGTCTCTCTCAGTCTTGCCCTCTCTCTGTGTAGCGCTGAGTTTCAAATAAATAAATATATCTTTAAAAAAAAAGATGAACGAATATGATAGAGGACTCTTGTGTCTCAACATTAATTCTAATAATTTATTCTCCATCGTATATTACCATTTCCTAATGCCATGCAATCATATGATGATTTTAGACATTATACATGGCTTTAAACTGCTAATGACACATCCTGAGCCATGTGGATGGGCATTATTTCCTTAAAGAATGACAGGTATAGCAATCTTTTTTGGAAATTCAAATGCTTCACATAAATATTTGACTGTATTTGTGATCATGCTTGGCAGTTATTTTACTTAGGAAATGATTTTGCTGGTTTTCTTTTTTGAACAAAGGGAAATTGGAACAAATTGGGTTGTTGCTTTTAGAGTCCAGAAACCTATTGTCTCTGAGGAGCTGGCCCATTTCATAGCAGTCTGTGTGGCCACTTTGTGATTCACAGTGGGTGCTAATTTCCTTCTCCGGGCTCTTATAGCAACTCCTGTTGGGTTGGAAAGGAAGCTGAGGCTGGGCAGTCTAACCTGGGATACCCGAGAGTGACTGGGATTCACTTGTGTGGGTCTTTGCATCTACCTTCCCAGCTCTGTTCTTTCTTTCTCTGGGTTTTCTCTTCCCTGAATTGCTTGGTTCTTGAAAGGCTAAGATTTCATTTTCCTTCCTTTCCTGTCTTCTAGGAGTTCATTTATGTTACACAATGGGATATAATTCACCAGCCTCAGCCATTGATAGGTTAAATGATAACCACCATAGGAATTTAGAAAATCCTTTGTCTTTTGATAGAACCTGGCTCTCAAATATAAGAAGGTACTTCAAAAGGTTTGTGGGAAATGGAGTGAAAAATGAATTTATTTTGATGCAAAATTTTTTGAAATCCATGTACAGGATGGTCTTCAAAAATTCATGGAAAATATGTATTGTTGAAAAAAAAACTATGCATGGATTCCAAATACTTTTTGCACCAAAACAAACTCATTTTAAAATTCTATTTCATATGTGAACTTTTTGAAGTATCCTCATATTCCCTCACTGTACAATCCTCTTAAATTTGAGTCCTTCAGTACCTATCCTAAACGTCACTCCTCTTCCTTCTCCAAGTTCAAATGGAGAAACTTCAGGCTGCCTAAGAAAAAATAGGTGCATGAAGAATCCCATTAGATAGATATTGTCTGGGCATAGGTCCTTTGTGATGCACATATTGGGTGCTCTATAAAATATACTCTGTAAATAATTAAACAGAGGGATGGGTGGAAGGAGAGGTGAGAATTACGAAATTTGTGGAATGAGAAGATTTCAAATTACCCTTAGAACTTTTAAAATTGCACTCAAAGGAGTTGATACCTACAGCCGACAAAACTAGTAGTTCATTGAGAAAGAACCAGCTGAACTGTGTGACTTCCTTACTGAGCAGAAATGGAGTGCCTGGTTTTTTACATTTCTTCCTCTAACTATCTAAACCTCTGTTGAAGGATGCTGAACTTAATAAAGGCTGGGGAAGCTTGGAAGAAGTCACCAACAGTGGCACTTACATTTTGGAAAAAGTAGAAGTTATTTCCCATTAAATAATTTTAGTATCTCTTATATCATGTGCTCTTATGATTTTCTGTATTACAGTAAATTGTGTTTTGAGAGTCTGTGGTAAGATACATTTTGCACTTGCTTCCATGGTAGGGAGCGATTCTCATCTTTGGGTGGGGAAATCATATCAGCATCAAGATCCTCTTTGCCTTGGACCTGTGTCAATGGCTCGACTCTCCTCCTGAGTGGTAGGTGAGTTGCGCTTCTGTCACCTGCTCATCCTGCCAATATATTCTCCACATCTGTGCTCCTGTTCACCCGAAGATTTATTCCACATGCCTGATGGCAAAATGTCCTTGTGCCTGGGGGACCAGAACCTGTAGAACATCCATCTCATTTTCTTTCTTTTGACACAAGTCCATTAGCTTCATCTGTCTTGAGGACAATCTCGGCTAAGAGCCTATCTGATTTTTCTTCTTTGGGGACCTTTCAGAATTTCAAGGTTATAGGGAACTTGGCTTTGTGCAAAGTATGTTGCCATCTGTTGCAAGTTTCTAATCTCAGATCCATTAAAGAGATCTGCCAACCTGGATTTATATAAAATCTTTTAACTAATTATAATGCTTTATACTTAACCCAAGAGCACACACTTATGTTTGTTCAGTATTGTTAACCTGAATAGCTCACTACTTAGCCATTTTGAGGGAACATATTGCTTTTGTGCCACTTCTCATAAGATGAGATTCAGCATGTATTTCTTTGGGTACTCATAAAATAATAAAGCCTATTAATAGAGAGCAATCAGGGGATTTAGAGATTCCTCTTTATTTCTTGTGTTTTGTTCTAAGTAATTAAAAACCAGAGAGGTTATGTGGCTTCCTCAAAGTCTCAAAATGAACTCATATTTCAGATACAGTTTGCCTTCAAGATCTAGATCAACTCTTATACTGAAGTTTTGGTGATCATTCTTTTATTCTTCAGATTTTATCTATGATTCCTTAATTAATAAAGAATTCTTTCAAAAGTTATGACAATTATTTACTAAAGATGCTTTAAAAGGACTAAATATTTGATAATACCCCAGTTGAAATATATATATATAACATAAATATGTTATATTTTATGTTTATGTTATATATATTTATGTATTTAAAGGTGTGTATATATATGTGTGTGTATAAATATATATAGTGTGTATATATATTTATGTACCTTTATAGAAATGATTATAATATTAAAATGTTATATATTATGCTTTGTGTGATCTATGCTTCAGAGACCTTTCTCACATATATAGTTCTACTCTTGGAAATCATCCTAGGAAAAATCCAGAGGAAGGAAAACACTATACAAATGATGTTTCTTAGTGCATTGATGTTTATAATAGCAAAAAGTTGCAAGTAAATTGTTTATAAATAATAAGAAGTAAATTATAACACACTAAGTAAATATGATATCCATAGTCATTAAGATAAGTATAAAATTTACTATATATTTTTTAAACATTTATTTTATTTATTTGAAAGAGTTACAGAGAGAGGTAAAGACAGAGAGAGAGAGGTCTTCCATCCTCTGGTTCACTCCCCAAATGGCCACAATGGCAGGAGCTAGGCCGATTGGAAGCCAGAAGCCAGCAGATTCTTCCATGTGGATGCAGGGACTCAAGGACTTGGGTTATTCTCCACTGCTTTCCCAGCATCATTAGCAGAGAGCTGGAACAGAGAGGAGTAGCTGGACTCCAACTGGCACCCTTATGGGATGCTGGCACGCAGGCCGGAGCTTTAACATGCTGCGCCACAGCACAGGTCCCAACAATTTCTAAAAGTATAAAGGTAACCTGAGACCAAAAGCTATGAGTTGCTGCCTTTAACCTCTCCTCCTTTTTATTTATTTTATTAATTAAATTTTTTTTCATTGATTTGAAAGGCAGAGAGACAAATACAGGGAGCTGTTTCACTCCCTAAATACAACAGCCATAGCGGGCCAGGCTGAAGTCAGGATCTGGGAGTCCAGTCTGGGTCTCCCACATGGGGGGCAGGGACCCACATAGTTGAGCCTTTCATCTGCTGGCATCGGAAGCAGAGCTGGGACTAGAACCCAGGCACTCTGACCCAACCTTCTTAAGATAGATAGATAGCTCTAAAGAGGGACTGCATGTGTGTTAATATTGCATAACAAAGCCGGCGCTGCGGCTCACTAGGCTAAGCCTCCGCCTAGCGGCGCCGGCACACAGGGTTCTAGTCCCGGTCGGGGCGCCGGATTCTGTCCCAGTTGCCCCTCTTCCAGGCCAGCTCTCTGCTGTGGCCAGGGAGTGCAGTGGAGGATGGCCCAGGTGCTTGGGCCCTGCACCCCATGGGAGACCAGGAGAAGCACCTGGCTCCTGCCTTTGGATCAGCATGGTGCGCCGGCCACGGCAGCCATTGGAGGGTGAACCAACGGCAAAGGAAGACCTTTCTCTCTGTCTCTCTCTCTCACTGTCCACTCTGCCTGTCAAAAAATTAAAAAAATAAAATAAAATAAAAATATTGCATAACAAACAAACAAAAACAAAACAGATTCCCAGCCCCCAAAATGCAATGATATCCAAGGTTGAGACCAAAGCTCTGAGCTACACATATGGAAAGTACCGTGGGACATAGCCAAATGCTTTCTGGCATCCTGATTTCATTTTGTCTAGGAACCCAGTGGAGTCCACAGTTGCAGAGTCAGCTATGAAGTTATATTTAAACTAAGACAGTCAGTGCATCAACATGCCTAATTATTATACACACTAACTAATTCATGTAATCTGAATCCAGAGACTCCTCATATTTTGAAAAATGTATGTGCTATTTAGTGCTACCATATTTAGTTATAAAATAACTGAGAGTTAACAAAGATCGTGTTTGCCTATTGATATTTGTTTACAATAGGTACAATTTCAGAATATAATGGTTCTTCCCCCCTTACACCCTCTCACCCCCACTCCCATCCTACCTCCTTCCCTCTCCCATCCCATTCTTCATTAAAATTGATTTTTAAATTAACTTTATATACAGAAGACCAACTTTACACTAAGTAAATACTTTAACAGTTTGCACCCACACAAAGTGTAAAGTACTGTTTGGGAACAAGTTTTGCAGTTAATTCTCATAGTACAACACATTAAGGACAGAGATCCTACATGGAGACTAAGTACACAGTGACTCCTATTGTTGATTTAACAATTAACATTCTTACTTTTGATGTCAGTGATCACTCTTGTCACGAGCTCTTGTCATGAGCTGTCAAGGCTATGGAAGACTTCTGAATCCACAAACTCTGTCAGTATTTAGACAGTGGAAGTTCTTTCCTCCCTTCAGAGAAAAAGTACATCCTTCTTTGATGGTCTCTTCTTTCCGCTGGGGTCTCACTCACAGAGATCCTACATGTAGAACATTTTTTGCCACAGTGTCTTGACTTTCCATGCCTGAAATATTCTTATGGGATTTTCAGCCAGATCTGAATGCCTTAAGGACTGATTCTGAGGTCAGAGTGCTGTTTAGGGCGTTTGCCATTCTATGAATCTGCTGTGTGGACTGCTTCCTGTTTTGGAGCTTTCCTGTTTAATTCTATTTATTGTTATTACCAGACACTTGGACTTATTTATATGATCCCTTTGACACTTAATCCTATCTATATAATCAATTACACACTTAATATGATCACTTTAACTAGTAAGATGGCATTAATACCACCCAGCTTAATGGGATTTGGAATCCTATGGCAAGTTTTTAGCTTTACTCTTATGGGTAAGTCTGTGGGAGTGTGTGCTGAATTGACAGCTCCTCCCTCTCTTACCCCCATTCTTATTTTTTACTGGCATCTGTTTTCTTTTTTTTTCTTTTTTTTTTTTTTGACAGGCAGAGTGGACAGTGAGAGAGAGAGACAGAGAGAAAGGTCTTCCTTTGCCGTTGGTTCACCCTCCAATGGCTGCTGTGGCCGGCGTGCTGCGGCCGGCGCACCGCGCTGATCCGATGGCAGGAGCCAGGAGCCAGGAGCCAGGTGCTTTTCCTGGTCTCCCATAGGGTGCAGGGCCCAAGCACCTGGGCCATCCTCCACTGCACTCCCTGGCCACAGCAGAGGGCTGGCCTGGAAGAGGGGCAACTGGGACAGAATCCGGCGCCCCGACCGGGACTAGAACCCGGTGTGCCGGTGCTGCAAGACAGAGGATTAGCCTAGTGAGCCGCAGCGCCGGCCGGCATCTGTTTTCAATTGACTTAATATACCTGTGATTAATTGTATGTTAAGAGTTAAACCAATAGTATTAAGTAGAAAAAATAATAAAAACTAAAATAAAAAAAATAAACTTTTCCTTGACAGTCAAGACAAGGGCTGTTCAAGTCACTACTTTTCATAGTGTCAATTTCACTTCTACAGGTTTCCTTTTAGGTGCTCTGTTAGTTATCACAGATCAGGGAGAACATATGGTATTTGTCCCTTTGAGACTGGCTTATTTCACTGAGTATAATGTTTTTCAGATTCATCCATTTTGTTCCAAATGGCTGGATTTTGTTTTGTTTTATTTTCTTTTTTACTGCTGTGTAGTATTCCATAGAGTACATATCCCATAATTTTTTTATCAAGTCTTCAGTTGATGGGCGTTTGGGTTGATTCCCAATCAGTCTTAGTTATTGTGAATTGAGCTACAATAAACATGGAGGTGCAGATAACGCTTTTATTTGCTGATTTCATTTACCTTGAGTAAATTCAAGTGGGATGGCTGGGTCATATGGTAGGACTATATTCAGATTTCTGAGGTATCTCCAAACTGTCTTCCATAATGATTTCACCAGTTTGCATTCCCACCAACAGTGGATTAGGGTACCTTTTCCCCCACATCCCTGCCAGCATTTGTTGTTTGTTGATTTCTGAATGAAAGCTATTCTTACTGGGGTGAGATGGTTTTGATTTGCATTTCCCTGGTGGCTAGTGATCCTGAGCATTTTCTCATGTGTCTGTTGGCCATTTGGATTTCCTCTTTTGTGAAATGTCTAAGACCTTTGCCCATTTCTTGATTGAGTTGTTTGTTTTGTTGTTGAGTTTTTTGATCACTTTATATATTCTTGTTATTAATCCTTTATCAGTTGCATGATTTGAAAATAATTTCTCCCAATCTGTCAGTTGCCTCTTTCCTGACTGTTCCTTTTGCAGTATAGAAGCTTCTCAATTTGATGTCATCCCATTTGTAATTTTGGCTTTTATTGCCTGTGCCTCTGAGGTCTTTTCAGGGAACTTGTTGCTTGTGCCAATGTCTTGCAGGGTTTCCCCATTGTTCTCTAGTAACTTGATGGCATCGGATCAATTTAATTTCAACTATGTGAAAAGTGTATGTATGCAGACAAAAATGAAAAATTCTACGGAGTTTTAAGATTGTTAGATTGATTTACTTATGAGTGCTGTCTCTTCTTTTTTTTTTTTTCCTGTAAATTACAACAGGTTTGATAAGACCCTGTGGTTTTACAAGTATCCTACGTGCTGTCAGAGAAGAGCAGTGCATTGCTGAAGAGGGCTGGTGATGGCAGGTCGCCAGTGCTGTGCTTCTCTGCTCCCATGACCTGGCTCCTAGGCTGTCATGGAGGTTTTCTGAGTCTCCTCACTTTGGCCTTCAGTCCACAAACTGATCAGCAACAGCATGCAGATGGCCAACTGTTCTGATTCTTAATGTCAACTTAACTATATAGTCCCAATTACTTCTTTAGAAAGACTATGAACTTCAAAGGGGCTCCAGAGTACATACATAGCAGGAGTGGTGACTGGGACAAAATTCAAGTGAGCATGATTGAGAGGCATATGATCCAGAAATGGTAGAAAGGGTAGGAGCTGAGCTGAGCTCACTGTGTACATTGCCGTGAACTCATCAAGGCTCCCCTTGTAGGATGCTTTATCTGTGTAGCACGGATAGAAACCTCTTTCCCAGACACATCTCTCTTTGTTCCTTTCCCAAAGGCCCGCCTTCCCTTCCCCATCCCGTCACGTCGAGGTTCAGCTTTCTGTCCACTACTCGTTCCCAGGACTTAACCCATGCTTGGGTGCTGCTGCTCAACAGTGGGCTTGCTGTTTGTATGGGCATCTCCTGGGTGCATACTTTTTGCAGGTTAAGTTTCCGAGAGAAGATTTTGAAGCCAGTGATTTTTGGTATATCTCAAATGCGAGAGTCCTGCCTCATGAGGGGCGAGCTTGCATGGGGAATTGGGATTAATAATGGAGTGACCAGGGAGGTGTATGGGATTCTGTAGTGTCTGTCATGGGGAATTGGGATTAATAAGAGGGTCTTTACTTGGAAAGACCAGGGAGGTGTATGGGATTCTGTAGTGTCTGTGTGAGACATGCTTAGGAGAAGGCTTTCTCTCTTGAGTAACAAACTCACACAGTTTACATGATTAGTTCAGCTTCTCTTTATCTTGAGACAGGAAAAGGAATTCAATGATTGCAAGTAAAAGCAATTCACTGAGATAAAATATTAACATCTTACATGTCACATTGTAGATTTCATAATATATTGGGACATTTTCAGAATTTTATTTTTTTCTTTTGATTTCCCTAGTGTTCTTTAATTTTCTCTCCAGTCTCAGTGTGCATAGTTTATCTGCATACAGATACCTATCTCTGCCCTGTAAGGCTGTGTTTTTCAGTCTGTATTACTTCAGAGTTTATTTCTTACAGAATATCTCCTGAAATAATACACTCCTATCTGAAAAATAACATATTGAAGCTGGGGTTAAAAATCTATTATTCCTGTTTCAAAATAGAAGTGCTCAGTAAAGAACATCACACTCAGATCAAACTCAATTTACTCCCTAGGGAGATAAGCTCCCAGACAGGCTGGGGGCCAACAAGGGCTGGGGTTCCTTCTGCCAGAGGGCAGCTCTGTGATCCTCATGAAGTTACTGAGTCCTCACATTTCAAACTCTCTGTTTTTTGTGGAGAATAGTTTGACATGGGTGACCTGGAAAGCCACTTCAAGCTTGAAAAGTCTGGTTCTGGGATTTCAGTATTTACCTATATATGTGCTTGTGGTTATGTGATAAGCATGAGTGGCACTGGCTCACAATGAGTGGTAATTATTCACAATGAGAATAATTAATTTTATTCCTATCGAGAACAAATCTCTGTTAAGTCTTTCCTCTTCCCATTTTATTGCTTTTTCAATATCAGTAATTAGTTTCAGTGGTCTTTGGTTTTCCCTTGAAATCCTGCATCTTTTTCTTTCCCATCTTCGACTTCCTTCTTGTAACTGTTCCATGGCCATTATGGGGGTTGTGACCACAAGTCCACATGTGCATTGGGGATTATTATTGCTACATATGAATCCCTGCCCAGCTGAATTCTCCCTTTTGTGGCTGTAAGATACGTGGTGCTCTCACAACCTTCTCTCTCTTCTCATGAAGACGCTTTAGCAGCAGGTTCTTGCTGTATCCTAAACAAAGGTGCCCTTGAAAACCCAGAGGTCAGCATGATTGGAGTAAGAAAATGGGAGCTGTGAGACAGGAGCCTGTGGGCAGCTGGGAGTTGGAGCTGTGGGACAGGGAAGGTCTGGGACACCAGATGGCTTGGGGAACGCAGAGCTTGCTCTCTTTGCGGGGGTTCTGATGTCAGAGGGAAAAGAGAGAGACCTGGCCTTACAGGCTGGGAGGAACCAGAACTGAGGCCTGTAAGGCAGACTACTGACTCTGGAAGTGCCTTTATTTGAAAATAAAGTGATCAGTTTATTATCATGAGTAACATTAATTGGCCTGTGCAAGGCAACGTAAGCATTACAAAAAGAGTATTTTGCTCCTCATAGTATTACTTATAGTAAATGCTTTTTGAGTCCCTAAATTGTACATCAAGTGTCAGAGGAAGGTCTAGAGAGTTTTGGAAACTTGGTCCCAGTCCCGTGGGTAGCAGGTGCAGAGCCGGCTTTTGGTGCCAGGAGCTGACATTTTCTTTTTCCTGTACTTACCTCTCAGTACCTGCTTCCTCCCAAAATGTATGATTACCATGCATGTTTTTCCTGTTGAGTTGGGCCAGCACGTGTACAACAGGAAAGCATGGAGTCTCTGAGAAGTTCCATGTAATTGGGCAAACTGATCAAAAAAGGTGGAGACTAAAGACAAAGTGTGGTTCTATGTAGTGTATTTTAACTTAAATCAGTCTTGGGAATTCTTGAGCAAAAGTGCCTAATGTCACGAGGGGCCAGTGTTTGTCTTCCTGAGCAAGAGGTTGGTCCTGGCTCCTGGATCCAGAAGGACCATGATTCTTCCTTAAGGGCAGTCCCTTTGGATAAATCCCAAGTGATCCCCGGAGGCGATGGCCTGGAAATTGAGTCTGAAGTTGAGAAGTCCTTGAGACAAATAGCATCCTCTCTTCTTCTCTAAGCTGAGAGATTTTTTCCTTCAGGCAAGTACAAAATTCCCTGCTGTCATTTTGAAGGATGAGTGTTCCTTCTGCTGGGTTCAATGCATTGACAGTGCCAGTGGAGGTGGGGGAAGTGCTGATGCCAACCTTTGGTCAGAGTGTTTTTCCAACACTGGCATCTGGTTTGATGGTAGGGTTTCAGTCAGTAGGGTTTTCTGTTCAGTCTTGTGATTTGGTGCACCTGGTATACATGTCTTTATTTAATATATCTGACCTTTCACTGAGATCTCTCATAGGCATGGATTGCAGTTTTTTTTAATCAAAATGATTTGTTGATTCCATTTTCCACATTTATCCCCATGTGAGTTTTAAATTTTTAAATAGACACATAATAATTACACAAATTTATGGGGTACTGTGTGATTTTTGATACATGTATACATTGTATAAAGTTCACACCAGGGTAAGTGTATCTGTTTCCTCAACCAATACTCATCTCTTTATATGTAGTGCTGTGAAAATAACTTCACAAATTGATTTGCTTACCTGGGACATTTGGTAATGTCAGCTTATACCTAAGATCTGGTATGGGATTCATTTAGGATTCAACTACCTTTGATGCATCAAGGCTTTAGAATTTTACAAAAAATAAGAGTTAAGAAGAGGTGAAACATCATTTTGTTTGAAAATTATACAGTGGCCCAAGTGCTTGGGCCCTGCACCCCATGGGAGACCAGGAGAAGCACCTGGCTCCTGCCTTTGGATCAGTGCGGTGCGCCGGCCGCGGCGGCCATTGGAGGGTGAACCAATGGCAAAAGGAAGACCTTTCTCTCAGTCTCTCTCTCTCACTATCCACTCTGCCTGTCAAAAAAAAAAAAAAAAAAAAAAGAAAAAATTATACAGGTGACGTTATGGGGCAGGCATTGTTATGCAGTGGGTAAAGCTGCCATCATCCCATATGAACCCTCATCAGAGACCTAGCTGCTCCACCTCTGATCCAGCTCCCCGTTAATACACTTGGAAAACTACTGGAAGATGGCCCAAATGTTTGGGCTCCTGTCACCCAGGTGGGAGACAAGGAAGGAGTTCTAGGCTTCTGGTTTCCTTCTGCCCCAGCCCTGGCTATTACTGCCTTTTGGGGAGTAAACCAGCAAATGAGAGATTTCTCCCTCTCTCTCTCTCTCTCTCTCTCTCTCTGTGTGTGTGTGTGTGTGTGTCTTTTCCCCTCTCTCTGTAACTCTGCCTTCCAAATAAATAAATTAAAAGCTTTAAAGAAGAAAATTATACATGTGACCTAAATAATTTATTCAGATCTATACTTGTGAGAGGCAGCCTGTTACCTCCATTCCTGCAGTTTTGAGCCTAGTGGCAAGAATAGATGCTGAACTTGGCCTTGATTTTCCTTTGGAAGCACCATCTTGCTTTGCATTGTCTGTGTGTTTACTTTGTGTGAGTGATTCCCTGGGTATCTGTCAACAAAAGCTTCACACTCTTGCGTGACCAGCCTCCTCTTGATACTGTGTACAGCCTTTATCCCATTTACTAATGGCCAGCTATTGTAGACATGTATGCTTTGGTTCCTATTCTTATTTGAACTCTAGCCACCCCGTGCTATGTCTAAGCACCTGTGATTACACAAAGGCGCTCAATGCAGAATATAGTATACCAGCAGCAGGGATGCAAAGTGCTGGCTTTACAATGGAGGGTGCTACAGTGGTGCAGATTTTGATGGTTTGGTCTGGGGGAAAGAAAGAAGTCTGTTTGCTAGCACTCAACTTTTTTTTTTCTGTTGTGTTCTTCCCCTACCCCACACCCTGCCCCCGAATGTCTCTGTAAAATGCTCCAAGTTGGTGCTGGAACTAGATTGAAAAGCAAAGAGAGAAGTGATCTAGAGTTGCCACTTCTGGCCTGGGCATGATGCTGCTTCTATTTTCCAGATCCCTGTAGTGTGTGAGTCACCCAGAAGGGAATAGGTTTTGGAATTGATTTTTCTATTTGCAATCAGATACCCACAAAGGAATCATTAACGGATGACTTTGACTTGAAAAAGGAAAAGCAATTTCTATATTTGAACTTTTTCTTAACAATAATTTGGGTAAAAAGACACAAGAAGTGGGAGGTGTTTTAGGATGTGGGTGCCTGCATCTCCTAATTTGCTCCTCAGATGGAACCCTGAGCCTGGAACACACTCCCACCTTCTGCTCTTTCAGCTTCTCCTCAGTTTGGCTTTCTCAGCATGGCCACTGGCTGACCTTGGTGTCCTAGTCTCTGCTTCCTTCCTCCCATGCCACCTCCTACTGCCTCTGGAGGCTACAGGTTTTTCCCACAGTACCAGGTTGGATTACTGAAACTGACCTACTAATCATCTGCCTTCTCTGTAGTCTCTCAGGTTAACACCTAAGGGTAAAAAGAGAAAATCAAAATACCCTTTATTCAATTATTTATGATTAGGATAATTTTTCATCAATGCCTACTGTAAGTAAGTAGCAAAAAGTCCAATAACATGTATCATGAAGGATCTCTTTATAAATAATTTTCTGGAATAGTTTTGAATGGGGTCCATTGGATTCTTATTTATAACAGCAAGTTTAATGTCATGAACTTCCTGCTGACCAATATTGGAAATGAAAGTTTCATTTATAAGGATGCTATTGATATGTTATTATTTGTCATGTTCATGATGCTATATTATTATTTTTATATGAATCCCTTCTTCTAAGGAGCTTATTGTTCCTTCTGAATATTAATCAATTGACCCAAAATTCTTGAGATTATTATTCT
This sequence comes from Oryctolagus cuniculus, assembly GCF_051225735.1. Classification (NCBI taxonomy): domain Eukaryota; kingdom Metazoa; phylum Chordata; class Mammalia; order Lagomorpha; family Leporidae; genus Oryctolagus; species Oryctolagus cuniculus. Next base: position 11,271,305 of record NC_142875.1, on the reverse strand, counting down.
TACAAATTATGTAGAATTTAAAAATTCTTACTAATTAATTCTCCAGAATCTCTTGTAACTAGGGAGAAAACTTGAATGGATTTACCCATTGGCAGAGAGAACCATCCCGTTTCCAATGTTGGGTTGGTTAATAACCACTCAATTGCATCCCCCACTGCCTTCTGCACTTATCTTTTATGTAAATCAATTATAGATGCAGAAGGACACCCTGGTGGGAAATAGCATTTTACAGCCTTCAAACAGGTTTTTCCAAACAAATAGTAATCACAAGTCCTTGAACACACATGTAAGTCCTCTGTGAACCTTGTGCCTAACAGAGGAATCAGAGCCAGCTCTAATATCCAGTCTGGAAGTACCTTGAACTCTTTGAGGACAAATGCAAGAAAAGCTTGGAATCCTGCACCAACTTCATTACCCAGCTGATGTCACTCGTCATTTATCCAACCTAATTGCTCTTCCCACTTCCTCTTGAGAGTGAATAGGACAATAACAGAAAATTATTTTTAGGTGGCACAGTGATGTGCATCTTACTGGTTATTACTGTGATTCTTCTTGTGTGTCTCCCGTTTTGTTTTTCGATCATGTTTGGCTGTGGTTCACATTTTAGCTCTTGCTATGGGGCTTGATGTCTTAGGCTTGTCCTACGTAGCCCGTAGGTGGATTCTGGAATCTGCTCTAAAGAAAGATTGGTAACCTAAATCCAGTTGCTATTCGGAGGAAAGGAGGGTGAACTGACTGACCAGACAGTAGGAAGTTCTTCTATAATTCCCAGTCTTCCCACAGTGGCCCAGCCTTCTGGGATTCCTGGAATGATGCTTCTCTATAGAATATGCCCAGTGGGTGGCCATGGTGTGGTAGATGACCAGCCTGCACCATTGTCCACTGCTGGTGCTGCCAGCCTTACTTTGCCAGCTTTTCTAGTTCCCAGTGCCCTGACGGGATGTAAGAGCTGTGTCAGGCGGTGCCCTGGTCCTCTTGCAGTGATTCAAACGGAGCAGGAGCTTTCCCACTGAGAGTCCTGCTGTCTGACACTGACATCCTCACTTGAAATACAGTGAATGCTGTAGACCAAGATGAAATCTTGTGAAACGCGAAAGGAGGCCAAGGTATTCCAGAGACAGCCCTTCAATCCATCATCACTTAAAACTTCTGGTTAAGAGACCTGTACTGCTGTTTGACCCTGGGCTCCACCCTCCAGGGAGGTTAGCTTCCTCCACAGAGTATGTTTTCCTGTTTTTTGGGGTCCCATGAAGTCAGGGTTTCTCCAAGTTCTGTACTAATGGATGTGCTTTTGGACCAGTGATGAGAAAATCATGGCTGATGAGACACTTAGTGCCCAACCTGCTTCCTGGAGTGGCCCATGATATGATTTTTGGAAATCCTTTATCATAGAGATGGAGAAACCGAGGACCAGGAGTCAAGTGTAAGTTGATTCCTTTCTCTCCACTCTGCCTATGTCCATATCCACTGGCTCTGGTGACCTCACAAGAAAGGGCCACTTGGGTGAGCCCCATTAGCAGAAACAAGTGCGATGCAGACAAAATAAAGTGTGCATGTGTGTTGGCCTCCACAGAGACACAATTACTTGGGGACTGAATAGATTTCATAGACGTAGTACACACTGTTTAAAAACTAAAGCTTTTTTTTTTTTAACACTTCAAGATGTTAATATTTTTAATTTTATGTTAATTAGCATTTTTACTTTCCAATTAAAAATTTGTGTTATTAAATAAGACATAGACTAAGAAAATGATACAAAATCATGTGTGGTATAATGAGATATTAGAGAGAAGGTTGAACTCCTGCATTCAGTATTCAGGCCAAGAAATCGAACACTGTGGTCATACCTGAACCCACATGTGCATTTTCTCCCTTCAACAGTAATCATTACTGTGGTATCTATTATGTCACTCATTTATTCCCCTAGATAACAAGTAGTTACTGGGCACTGGTATACAGCAGTCTTTTCTCTCTCATGCGTCACATTCAGAATGGCATCTTAGGTATCAAGATGTTGTTCTAACTAAGTTTGATTCTCATGACCTACAAATTCATTCTCAAAAACTTCTATTTATCTGGCTGTGTTGGTTATGTGAGTACAGACAGTCAAGTTCACACATTTACTAATTAAACTTTTATTGATGACTTTTAATATTTAATGCCTTGTGTTAGCATTGATGGGAGATATGGTTATGAATTAATAATGATCTTTTGTTGTACCATGTTTATACTTTATGCAAACATCATGCAAAGGAAATGTTACTGTAAAAACATCAGAAGCTCTTTCCCCCTAAATTTTCATATGCTTGGGTACAGATTATTAGCATTCGAGGTAGAAGGGCAAAAGTGATTTGGAATGTTTCTTCCTATACCAGCCATTTCCTTGAAGAGAAGAGAGAATGCGGGAGATGAATTGGGTTGTGCATTCCTATTACGCATTTCCATCTACACATCGTGCCCTCGACAATTTCCTCCCTGTGATTCGAATGCAGTGTTCCTGGGAACTTATTTGATGTGTACCCAATAAAGCAGCATTAACCTAATAGTGGTTTGTTCAAACTGGCACAAAAATGGAAACAAATGCTATTTCCACCAGCCAGATGTCATACTTGGTAAAAGAAATAGGAGGTGACCAGGTTTAGAGTCCTGTGTGTCTTCCCACTGTGGAAATAGGGAGGTGAACATCGGGATTCAGGCAGAGCGATCCAGTTCCTGAGGAAACACAGCTGTGCTCTCAGGCGCGTGCTTTTCTCCTGCAGATGTGTGGATTCCCCACTCCCAGACTCTTTGAAGCCAGCGTTGGAGGTTGAGGCACTCATCTGCTCAGCCACTTCGGGCACTGTGGGAGACGCTGGGGTTCACTCAGTGTCTACTCTGCAGATAGAGTTGCTGGACCTGCGGGAGTCATGGTGACTGACAGTGCACTGAGAGTCACGCTCGGCCATGGGAAATGGTATTCTGAAACCACAAAGGAAAATGTACCTGCTCTTATGTTCAGGGCTGGGCTCAAGGAAGGGCCTCCAGCTGGGTCAAGGACTTGCCCTTGGGCTAGTGTTTGTTCCTGGTTATAGACAGACTCAGATTGAAAGTGATCCTGATAGACAGCTCTGAAATGACTTCCAGCCTGGCCCCTGGGGCAATGCATTCTGGATTTCTCAAAAGATGAGGATCCACTGAAAATGGATAGAAATTTTTTTTTTTTTTTTTTGATAGGCAGAGTGGACAGTGAGAGAGAGAGAGAGACAGAGAGAAAGGTTTTCCTTAGCTGTTGGTTCACCCTCCAATGGCCGCTGCGGCTGGCACACCGCGCTGATCCGAAGGCAGGAGCCAGGTGCTTCTCCTGGTCTCCCATGGGGTGCAGGGCCCAAGCACTTGGGCCATCCTCCACTGCACTCCCGGGCCACAGCAGAGAGCTGGCCTGGAAGAGGGGCAACAGGACAGAATCCGGTGTCCCAACCGGGACTAGAACCCGGTGTGCCGGCGCCGCAAGGCGGAGGATTAGCCTAGTGAGCTGCAGCGCCAGCCTGATAGAAATATTTTCTTTCAGGGCTTTAGTCCCTGGAAGGGAAGAATCCTCCTTCAGCCCAAGAGCTGAAACTGTGGGTGGTGACAAATGGCAGAGCAGAGCTCGTCCTGCTGAAGATGGTAGAGTGGGCTCTGTGGGCATCGGGAGAAGGGCCAGTGATGCCGCAGGGTGAGTGGCCGGCTGGGAGGAGGGTTTGTCCCAGTGTGGGTGTCGTAAATGCTGAAATTACTACTTCAAACCTGATGGCTGTCCCAGCTAATATGACCTGATAAAGCAAGAATTCTGTGACAAATTCAACCTGTGGCTGAAGTAAGGTTGTATCCTTCAGTTTCTAAAAGACCAGGCACTTAGAAACAACAGACTGTGAAAGAAAATAGAAATTCACTAAATGTTGGGATAATTATTAAGAATTATCTTGCTTTATAAAGATATGTCCACAGGACGACTGTCAAAAGCACTCTGGTTAGGCTAGAACCACTATTTCAAAAACAAATTGAAGGCTCTGTTTTTACTATGAAACCACTCCTTGCTTCAGTGCTTGACATTGGAAGAGAATTGTGCCTGTCTCAGAGCACACGCAGTGAGGGATTTAATGATTATCTGATTCCCAGGCCCAAGCTCTTAGCTAGTATTTTATACCACACCTCAGGCTTGCTCTGAAGACTACAGAAGATAGTGAGATATCCTTGTTACTTTACACACCAATAGAATACCATTAACTCGTGAAGCTAAGGTTCTGTGCATTTTCTTAAATATCTATATTAAAGTATTCATCAAAAACATCAACTGTTGTTATCCTTCTATCACTGATGTTTACAATCAATCTTTTAATACATTCACATATAGATATACACACCTAAACATTTTGTGTGAGATAAAAATACTAATAAATAGTGAAGTCAGAGATGTGTCGTGAGCATCCCTTAAGCCAGAAGCCTTTTGTTTTTCAGGATGATAATTTAAAGGAGTCAAAATAAGATGTGGCAAATGGTAGCTGGCTAGCTGACTCATTGCTTTAACTTGGCTTTGGTAGCTGCTTCCTCTGTCATGTCTATGTTTTAAGGGGAAAATATTCCTGGCAAATTCCTCTAATGTACATCGCACTATACTTGGAGAAAATGACATCTTCACATAATGTCAAACAAGAAAAAAAATCACACAGCCTTTTTGTACAATTAGAGATAATTCCACCTAAGTGGAAGAAGGTAAGGGCAGAATAGAATGTTCAGCAGGTTATCTCTCCGTGAAGTGTTTAATACTGAAGCATTTGGGGTGTCCATGCTGTGCTTTAAGCTGTTACCAACTCTCAAGCTTGCCTGCTTATTTATTATAAACATTTAAAGCTGAGACCTTCACAAAAGGCCAAAATTAACAGTGAGTGCATTCACACAAGGAAAATGTGTTTGAATGGGATTTCTCTGCTGTTCGATGGCTTATCAGTAGAATTGTCTAAAAGGGTGTTTAGACTTCTAAGTCACTTGGCTTTGACAGTCAAGAATAGGAAGATACCTGCAGCAGAAGCATGCACTTAAATGGCATGTCTGCCAATTTAATTGTCACTTTTTGAGAGTCTACTGTGTAGACAAACAGAAGATAAAAAATAAACAAATATAGTGTGGTGAAATATTTGACAAAGGGTGTTTTGGGCACCATAATTGGTGGCTAATCCTGTCTGGATGTAGGTGTTATAATGGATAAGACAACCATTATTTTATTCTGTCTTTGTTGAGGTCTTTTGCTTTGTTTTGTTTTGTCCTTTTTTGGTGAGAGAGATACGAGAGAGATATGAGAGAGAGAGAGAGATTCACTGATTAACTGAGTTGTTGATTCAGCCATTCACTGATTCACTCCCCCAACCCCACAGTGATGCTGGGAGCCAGGAAGGCAAGAGGACACTAGGTCCCCAACTCCTTGAGCCATCTCTGCTGCCTCCCGGGGTAGAGCATTAGCGGAAAGCTGAAAGCAGGCACCAGAGTTGGGACTGCAACCCCGCCCTCTGGGTAGGACTGTTAGGCCAAATGTCCACTTGGTGTCATTTACTATGTCAGGCGCCATTTGTGGTGCTGGGGATGCTTCCGTGACAAAACAAGAGCTGCAGAAGGCCTGCGATTGTGACCGTCACGAGCTGTCGAGCCCAAGGCTTTCCCTCAGTCTGAAAGCAGGCTCCAAGCTGGCTCGGGCCATCCTCTTTCTGCTTGCTAACCCTCGCAGAAGCAATTACAGCACAGCAGGAACCCGCCCCTGAAGAAGTGGACACGGCTGCTTTGCGTGGCAGCCTTCCAGTTCTTCAGACAACAGAAAGGAGACGGAACTTGCTGGGATGAAGCCTACGGATTTGAAAGTTGCTTCGGCAGTGTTTCCTCTTCTGGCTGTGCGTCCGCTGCAGGCTGACCGAGCAGTCCTGATGAGTAGGAGCTCGGTTAGGAAGAGAACGCGCTGCTCCTGAAGTGGGGGTGTTCCTGCCGAGTGACCATTCCTTTGATGGTGGGCCCACCGCAGTGAGTTCCATGTGGAGCTAACCTGAGGCCATGCGAGAAGACCTCAGATGTTCTGAAATGGGATCAGGCACTGCTGGGCTAAACAAGACGCTGCTGGTGGGTTGAAGCTCAGACTGGACAAAATACCAGGAGGTCTAGCTTTCTCCTTCAGTGGTCAGTGTGACATTGAGGATACGTGAAATGTTAGCTTTGTTCAAGACAAACCTAAAATATGTCCCCTGCGGGACGGTATTAAATGTGTTCATTCTGGCATGTGTTTCTAGAGTCCTGTATCTCAGAACAGCACAGGGATTTTTGATGGAAGGCGTTGCTTTCCATAGCAACTGTGAAAGACCACATGCAGGAAGACACTGGACGACTTGGGAGATGTGGCAAATATTCAGGGTGAAGTAGCAGGTGCAAAAATGGGCAAACAGGATGTGTCCTTGCTCTGACTTCACACCCCCCACCCACCCTCGACCTGCAGGCACCACAGAACATTTCCAAGCCAGGAGTGGTTCCTGATTCTCAGGACAGCACGAGGCTTTCCGAGATAAAATCTGCTGTGGCCGAAAGGCCTCCTTTTTTTCTGTTTTCCTGGGACTTGCATTTGATTTGTGATTTTCTTTGACTCGTGTGACATGTGGGATTCGTGTCTCCCGAGATCTCTCTCGACTTTGAATTGATTACCCAGAGTGACGAGAAAAAATGACACGCTTCAACTTCTGAGGATCCTGGATTTTAAAGAGCGTTGTTTGTTCAGTAGAGATGATAGATTTGAAGATGTAATGGGAAGAGCTAAGCTTTGCTGCCTGAGGAAAAGCAAAACCAAGATGCAAGCGAAGGGCAGGGGAGGGAGGAGACATGAATGGGTCGGCAGGACGAGGCACAGAAAACCCGGTGCTGGGCTAAGGGGGACGCTGCTGGAAAGAGAAAGGAGGCCCTCTCCGCGCCCTAGTGAGCCCTCCTCCATTATAGATGAGGAAATTCTTTTCCTCAAAAGCTTGTGAAATCTTCCAGAAGATAATACTTTCTCATCAGTTTCTTGTGAAGTCAGATCTATTTGTTTATGATCTGCTTTTCGCATCAGAAGTTCCTAAAAAGAGCAGCCTGGTTTGTTTTCTGCTTTATCCCTGCGCAGAAGGGAAACTCAGAAAAGACTTGGACAAAGAGTGGACTTATTTATTTAGAAACAAGAGATTTTCTTTTTAATGATTGGTTTGAACACATTTTTGTCTGTCTTATCATTCCCACGTCAAATAATACTTATTTTTACAATGCTTTTTTTTTTTTTTTTTACTTTTCCTAATTATAAAATAACAAATAAAACCTGAGGCAGAAAAGCACTCCGATTTCATTAGCCTTAGGAAATCGTTAGTTCTTTCAGGCCAGTCTTTCTCCTCACCTTTGTATGCATTTTTATACAGCTGGCGCTAACTACAGCATCATTTCTACAATTGGCTGTAGCTGGTGTTTGCCGGCAAAATGAATGTAGTGAGCTTACATTTGAAAGGAGGGATTTTAGGACTGGGCTTTGGAAGTAACTTCACATTGATCCAGTTCTCTTTCCAAATCTGTTTTATAAAAGGTCAGGCCTGCATGGGCTTCCCCTGCAAGGCACTCGGGGCCATGTCGTTAACACGCGGGACTCTCGGCTGTTATTGATCTTCCTCCACTTGTTTCCTTTCATCTGGAATGTTCTTCTCAGGTGGTCACACCACTGACCTATTGACACATCGCACGTTGCTCATTTCGAATGCCCTCTGCAGAGAGACCGCACCTCCCATGGACTCACAGGGCCTCTCTGCTTACTCTTTCTTTCTAGTTTCTTTTCTTGGAGGCAACATCTCTTAAGAATTTGGAATTACTTTGTCTCTTGACTCTCTCTTCCATGAGCCAATAAAGACCATATGGGGCAAGAAATTTGTCTTTCATTCTGTCTGCTGTCCCCAGCACCTAACACTTAGCTGACTATACATATGCTAGACCATGTGTAACATATCTTCACCAAGAGTTGTGCATTCAGTTTCTTTACGATGTACTAACCTAAGAACTGCAACCATAAGCATCATTGCACAAACGTTTCTGTCTACATTTCTGACCATTTTCTTAGCATAGGTTAGAAGAATTTTGGATGAGTAGGCACGGGATGTCTTACATCCTCTGTTTGCCAGACTGCTTTACAAGAATTCTGTTCCAGTTCCCTTTCTTGCCAGCCCCGAGAGCTTCCATCTCACCACAGCATCACTGGAACTGAATTTTCTTCTCTAAAGCTTTGCTAGCTTTTCCCACTTGAAATGTCTCTTCTGTGACCGTTAAAGAAGAAAGGAGAGTAGACCAATAATAACAACAAAAATCTCAATTTCCCTCATTTCTTGCCTTTTTCTGAGAATAATCACTCTCTTCTGCTGTGTTTGGAAAACACGCTCCAGAAGTAGAGTGGGAGGTGATTTCAATTTGTGGAAAGTGTGTGTCTGCTTACGCAGCATTATAAAAAAGAATTTTTACAAGGCAAAGTAATTCAGCACCCCCTTTTGAAAGGAACCCCCAGTGAGTCAGCCCTGTTTCACCCCTCTCTTTTGGGTAGAATTGGGACTCGCCTTTGGTGGTAGAGTGTGACAAAAGCAATAGGTTGATGCTCCAGTGATGTTAACTTTTATGCAAAGTAAAGATATTTTGCAGGTGTGTTTAGTCTCTAGGCTGTTGTCTTTGAGCCAATCAAAGGGAGGCTCTTAGTGGGTGGGGCTAACCTAATCAGGTGAGCCATGTTAAGGCAAGTCTAGGCCTTTCCTGAAGTTTGAAATTTGAAGGAGCAGAGATTCTCGGGTTTTGAGGAAGCAAGTTTTCATGAATCCTACAGACCCAAGGAAGCGAACTCCAGCGACGGCCTTTGTGAGCTCGGAGATGGAGCCGCCCTGGTTTGTGTCTCCAGGTGAGAATGCAGTCAGACATTTAAGTTAATGTCAGCTATTGAGCAGAGAACCCAGCTAGGCTGTACCCAGACGTCTCATCTGCAGCACTGTGAGATAGTAAGTGGCTGTTATTTTAAGCATCTACGTCTCTGGTAATTTGTTACGCTGCAACAGAAAACTGAAACAAGTTGTCTCCCTGGTGGTATCAGCAAGGGCTGGGGAATTCCTTCCGCCAGACTTGCCAGAATGGGCACTTCCTTTCTGGGTTTGCAGATTAATGCGAATGTTGTCATTCTAACCGGAGAGTCTGTGCATGCCTGAAGGACTGCTATGGGATTCCTTGCACTTCTTTCTTCATGGGCTGTTTCTGTTAAGGGATGTTGATAAAATGCTGGAGGGAGTTCTCTTGAAATCATACCCCCTTGTGACTAATTGTAGCACCTGTTACTGAGGAGTTTCTGCTTGTAAGTCTACTCCTCTCATTTTGTCCTCACTTAACTCATTTGCTTTTTACACCTAAACGGACACTCTTCTTCCACTCGCTCTGCGGTCCTCAACTCTGTGTTGTTTGTCCCCTACCTCCTCCTGGACGCCTCTACCTTCCTCACTTACTGTTTGTCTCAGTAGAACACCTCCTTCCATTCCTGTTCTGGGTCCACTCTTCCCCCATGCCACTAGCATCCAAGGAATTTGTCTCGAAACCTTACCATTCACCTCCCCTCGAGAATTTCCTCTCTCTGCACCAGGGTTTTCACACTTGGAGAAGAGGAGGGTAGGTCTAGCCCGTGGTGAGACTAGTGTTGATGCTCCTTGAGAGGAAGTGAGCAAGGGAACATGCCACTCTGAGTGAACAGGAGGGTTTTCATCATCACGGGGTACAGATTCCATCGGAACAACTCGGCCGAGCTCTAGGACTGTGGGACTGTTGTGCACAGGCTAGGAGTGGGCATGAGGACCAGCTCCGGGGGATGTGCTGTTTCTGAGAGCAAGAGCAATTGGGGAGTTCATTATGTCTTGATCAGAGGACTCTTTTCTACTCTGCACGCTCTGGGGCCCACAGCTTCAGCTTTGTAATTAGCTCCTCTTCCTTCTCCCCCCTTAAGGAGCTCTGCATACCAAGGCCTCACCCAGGTCCCGCATCTGTGTCTCATTCTCCGAAGCTGGCATTCAGAAAGTATCATGATAGAATACATTATAGAGATTAGGTGGGTGTTCCTGCACCAGGACATAGCAGTGGTTTGGGGTCCTGCCCGTTTGTGTGCCAGGAAATACTTGTGTTTGTGCTGGTGAATTCGTTTTGTCTGGGCTGTCTTCCTTCACCAAGAGTTTTGCATTTTTTTCATTTAACAAGCATTTAGGGAATAATTATGATATTCCAGGGAGCATGAAGAGGGATATGGAGGGTATAGAAGTGGAAAATAGACCTTCACAGTATGTTCCAATGGCCTCGCAGGTGTGACAAATGTGGGACATGCCCCGACGGTGACAGGGAGGAGTCCTGGTGGGTGTCCAGTGCCTGTGGTGTCAGGTGTGAGTGTAGGAAGACGAAGTCAGAGTTTCTGATTGTGGATCATGTGATTCCTGTGTGCACAGAAGTTCAAGATCGTCATTACTTGGTGCAAAAATAATGTTGATATGAAACTGAGGTTATTATGCATTGTTTTTAAAGAGTTGCATCTTAATTATGCCATAATTTTAAAAGAACAATTGTATCTTCATTTTTTCATTAATATTAACATTTGGTGTATAGCTAGAATTATTTTGCCTTTATATTTTTCTTATACCTGTGAGTCTAAGGCTTTTAATGTGGTCATTTATAATTATTCTTCAAATTAATGAAGAACCATTGACCCTGTGAAATCAAGTTCTGAAATTGACCTACAGATAATGAATTCTTAATAAGGATGTATTATTCACATCTGCAGTAATTATTTTGGACTAATATTCTAGACTTAATTGATCCTGGAAAATATTTTACATATAATATGTCTGATCTCAAAGTGCTACCAATGATCAGATATAATCATTTTTGTGTTACTGTAGTAACTGGATTAATCTGTGTATATGGATACACATTTGTTCCATGTGAATTTAATCACGTGAAATTAATGTCCTAAGTTTTAGTGCTTTCTATGTTATTGTTTGAGGAGTCCTAAAACTTGTTGTACTGTTGAAAAAATGTCCTGTGTTTCCATAATCTGATACGTAAGAACACAGCCCCAAATTTGAGGCAGAATAATTTTATATCTTGAATATCCCATCCTAGCATATTCCAGTCTTCTTGCATGGTATGAGAAAGTGTGTGGATTGATTTATACATTTGTTGTTGGAATGCAGATAAAGGGAAACCTGCATTTCAAAGTGGCCAAATGTCAGTGTCTTGCTGCAACTTGCTAAGTTTCGTCACAGAACTTGCCATGACTTAACATTCTACAGTAAATAAACATCTTTCTTGGGAAAAGTGGTGTTCCTCCAGGCCACCATGCTGCCACGTGATGGATCAGATCTAGTTATTGTTTTAAAGTTAGAAATCATTTGTAGAAGTTCATATTTCCTACTCCAATTTTTCTTTAACATCATTTGTGTAATGAGATATCTTAAGTATTTATAAGTGAAAAATAGAAAATCAAGTTAATTATATCTCTTGATATTATGAAGTTCCCATTTGCTTCCACCTCCATATAATATCTGAATTTCAGTTCCTGTGATATCTGTTACATGTGGGAGTTTAACCTTGAGCCTGAAAAGACCACAAGACATACTGCCTTAAGTGCTGAACTTGGATGGTGGTGTGTGCACACATGCCCCAACCCACCCAGGAGGGCTTCCTTTCCTTGCATCCACTTCTGTTTTTGATGCCCCTGGGCTAGGGGAGTTTGGTGCTTACTAGTGAGCACTTTAATACTGGCCACCAGAGGGCTCCCATATTCCTTCCATGTAGGTACAGAGATGCAAAGTGTAACTAACAAAGTTCAGCACTAAATAAAAATTTTTGCAGGAGTGTACCATATAGTTATCTAGAAAGGGAAAATATTCCAACTCCACTTTGTTCTTATCCAAAGTACTATGAATAACAAACTTGAGAAACAAACACTTTCATTAGAACAAAGAAATGAAATACTGTGGTTGATTATTTTTGTTTCTGGAGGCTGCGGGATAGACTTACACTACTTAATGTTTAGTTTTCCTGTGTTTTAAATATTGATGTTAGTAACGTTGCATGTGTATCCATTATGCATGTGGAAGATATAAAATAAAGTGGTTCTAGGCTATGGAGAACACTTTTTGATTCCAAGCTGAGTAGTAAGATACTCTTTAATGGAAATTCGGGGTTAGGGTGGCCACTGTGGCACAGAGAATTAAGCTGCTGCTTGGGAACCCATGTTCCATGTTGGAGTTTCTGGAATCAAGTACCCCTTCACTTCTGATCCCACTTCTTGTGGATCCCACTTCTTGTTGGTTTGTACCCTGGCAGACAGTAGGTAAATAATGACAGACGTATTTGAGTCCCTTACACCTGCATGGGAGGTCCAGATGGAGCTCCTGGCTTTGGTCTGGCTCAGCACTGGCCATGGAGACATTTGGGGAGTGAAGCAGTGGATGGAAAATTCTTTGTCTCTCTGTCACTCTATTAAATAAATAAAAATAAGTGAGTTAAAATAAAAAGATAATTTTGTTAGTCCAGCTTTTGCTACTACACAAAACTTTGTAAAACAAGTTGATAGGGTTTAAGTGGGTGTAGGTGGTAAGAAGAATAATGTTAAAGTTTGTGGCTGTTTTCACTGAAGAGGAACAAAGGTTGCTTCCATTGTGGGTCTCTGCTCTGGCTGTTGTTGGGTGTGTGACCTAGAATCCCATACTAGCTGTGAGGACAAGGGTACTTGAGGCTTCAGGAGTAGCGGCGTCTACCATTTTTCTTCCTCCCCTTATTGATAGTTAATTTGCCTGGCTTTGACAACCCAGACACCATCCTTAGCATTCCTGCCATGAAGCAGAAGGTAGGGTGAGCACTTATTGGACATGTTAGAATTTACCATGGAGCCAACTTTGAAAACAACATCTTCAGGAACTCTGAATCCAAACCCAGCCCTTCAGATGAGTCATCACACTGATCTCTGCGACGTGCTCTAAACCCCGATTCACTCTTCAGTCACTGAAGATGGTATTTAACCAGTCTACCTTTTTCAATTGCTTTTTTCTGGAACGCATTACTTATTACTTCTGCTCTTCAATGTGTATGCAAGAGAACAACAACATGGAAGGCCTGATTAACTCAATTGTACACCCACACCTAGAAGCTTTTTGACCATTAAGACTGAAATATTGTGTTACAGAAGAAAATGAAGCAATCTGTTCCCCCTTCCATCCATTATGTCCTTCTGGTCTGAGAATTATTGATTGTGCATTTTCTTTAGACAAAGAAGAAAAAATAGAGCTAATTTTGGTGTATCTTGTGTTTATGGAAATAGTTTTAAAGCAACGTTTTGGATTCTGATTTTGTCTGTAACTTTAAAATAGCATTTCTCAGTGCAGGATTTGTGTTTGAATCCTCTTCTGTTCCAACTGTTACCTTCGCTCCATGAGACAATGGTGATTAAAAAGCCCTCTAATCCTTAGGCTTAGATTACCATGTCTAAATGAAATGTGGATATAATATTATCATCCCGTAAAACCTATTTTGGAAGTTCAAATAGAGTTCGCTTTACTCAGAACCACATAGTAACAAATGCAGTTGCTCATTCCCTTCATTTGCTGGCATTTGATTTGAACATGTTCATGAAACATGTGCATTCGATTTCTGCTGAAGGAAATCACAATATTGCAACTAGTAATTAACTTCGTTTTGAGGTCACCCCTAATCTTTAGTTCAAGACATGCACAAGCAGGAGAAAAGATTTTTAAAATGATAGTGACAGATATTACCATGACCACAGCTAATGGTACTATGTTTTATGTTCCTTGTAGAAAATTTTGAATTAACAATCAGCAAAAATGTTCTGAGTTTAATTGATTGGATTGAGGAATGGCTTTGCTAGTTTCCCTACTATATCTAAGTTTACAAGTGAGTGAAAACATATGGAAATATGTTAATATGTTGAAACAGTTTCATGTCAAGTAACATGGGATCCTAAGTTTCTTGATAGTTACTGATCCTGAAATTCTGAGTTGGAGTCAGTATTGTTTAGCTACTGCTCTAATTCTATGCTTTTACCATGTGCAGAGAAAAGTTTGTTCCTATGTGAAATTGAATTGGCATGAAATGAACTTTGGCTCAAAAGCTTCTCCTGACATTTATTTGCAAAGGTTTCTATGGCCAATATGCTTGCAGCCGAGGTGACATTAAGCCTCCTTGGTCACCAGGGAGAAATGTGGCTTTTCTCCTCACTCATTCTGGGTGTGAGAAAAAGGGAAGTAAGCACTGGAGGATATGCCAACCTTGCCTGTCCTCTTCCTGCCCCTAGCAAGAGTTGATAATTACACCTCAGGCAAAAGACAGGAAAATCGAATTCCCATCACTGGGAGATGGTGATCGGGGAAAGGACTTCATTGCCAGCTCTTAAATCCTGCAGGAGTTGCTATTGCTACAGCCACTGGTCGTGCCCAGTAAACTTCCTTTCTCAAGCTGTTGATGCACTTCATTTTGCCCCAAGATTTTGGGACTTTTACAATGTAGACTTCAGAACGCTGGCGGTCAGTCTTGACTGTGTCTTGCGTAAACCTGGGGTGCTCTGTGGTTCTGAGTGCTCAATCAACATCACAGGCCGTCACAGAAGGACCAGGGATGGAACGAGGAGTCAGTATTTCTCTTCAGCTCCCCAGGTGACTACCACATGGAACCACTATCTTACAAACCAGCATTGTCAGTGAGATCGAATCCTGAGTCCTGATGCACACGTGGATGAGGCTACTCCACAGACCTGGGTCCTCATAGACCCAGATGTTCAAAACCAGTTGACTGTGAGTCACGCACACTTCCCCTTCTGGAATCCAGTTAGTGAGGCTGAGAGGTCATCCTGGCCCCGGCAGGAGTCTTCCATTGCCCAGGATTCTGAATGACTTCCAGCAGGTTGATGTGCAGTGACAGTGGTGGAGGTTAGGCCTCCGTCCTAGCTTGCCAGTGAATGTGCCAGCCTTGCTGATGTGCAGCCAAGTGTCTGTCCTGTTGTGGACCGGGGCCCAGGGTCCCCCCGACAGCTGCCCCTCCCCTACCTGAGGGTCTCCTGTCTTCTCCCAGGCCACATGGTGGCACAAGGCACCGAGGTGAGATGGCATAGGCCTGTCTTGAAGCACCATGTGACATTGGCTCTTCTCCTGTCTTTCCCATGCTGGGGAAAAGGCTGTGTTTTGCTGTTTCTAAGAGACTTGGTGTGACCTCAGATGAAAATGTCCAGAAAGGAGCCATTCACTAAACTGAGCTTGGTCACCAAAACCAGTGTTCCCTTTCTTATTTCAGCCAAAACCAAGATTACTTTTTAGTTTACAAGAAACTATGAAAGAAGTAACATTTTTCTTGAAGTTACATTTTTAGCCTGACTTTGATTAAACATTATCACTAAAAGTATATTAATATAATTATTCAACTTCAAATTGTTTTGCTAGATAAGTCTAATTCGTCTCTGTCTTCCTCAGGTACTTCTGTCATCTGTCTAAACAGTATGAATCACATGTAAATTGTATTAACTGGGGCTGCCTCCAGCGTACTTGTATTAATCCTATTAGTGCTGTCTCTCTTGTCATTCAGAATCTCTTCTTAACTATTGATTCGGATTAATTACTTCATGTTGAGAAACCAATTCAAGGGGAAAAAGAACAGTTTATTGCTTAGGACCATCACTGAGTGTATCTTTGTCTAACTTAGACAAGGATCTTCCAAGTTCCTGCAACATTGACTTTAATACGATTCTGTGTTAGGAAATCCAAGTAAGGTAACGGTGGCATTTATGTTACTATCATTTGAACAATAATTTACACTAACTGTACTTATTGTGTGTTGATTGTCACATTAAATATCAATGTTATTTATCAACATTTTCTTTAGTCTGTTAGGTGGAAGGTAATGTGAGATTTAGGTCTCCATACTTTTTTTTTTTTTTTTTTGTGATACCATTGCAGATATGGGTGCTGTGCTAAGGGAATCATGGTTTAACCCAGAGCTGCCTGATAGAATTGTGTGCAGTGATAGAAGTGTTCTTTGTTTATGCTGTCCAGTATTGGAACCAGTTGAGCACTTGAGATAAGGATAGTATATGTAATAAAGCAGATTAAAATCTTTAACATTAGCTTATGTTGAGCCATATGTGGCCAGTGGCTACTGCACTGCACAATGCAGGATGACCTGTGCCTTTCAGACACACGGAAGTTCACTTCCTACAGTAATCTCATATACAACTAAGCATTTCACTGCTAAGTTTAAACAGTTATAGCTTTTAGGATCAATTGGGTACATTGTAACAGCAATTTATGGTTCATGAGACTCCATTTGGAGCTCCTACCATAGTGACGGTCTGTTGATGGCAAGAATTGTGAGGATGGAATAGTGGTACTAGTGGCTGTGTATGTGGCAAGTGGGGATGAGTGATGTCCTCATTTCCCCATCAGTGTCTTGCCTGCTCCGTTGCCCTGGTGTTGGCAATCTCATGTGGTGTTAAAGCCATGCGTGTATATGATGATTTATGAGTGTGGGGCAACTTCTCATATGAGCATGTACATGAGCTCTTGAAGGAAGAATATTGGGCTTACAGTGATAAACTCCATTCGCATCTGGAGAGGGATTTGCTGCAGATCACACAGAATTTGTACTCCATTTTTTGTCTTTTCCTGCTGCTTCTCTCTTTGCATTATTTTACCTATCAAAAATAATATGAAAGACTCTGATCCAACGTAAAGGATAAATTTAGTCAATTTCATCATAAAAATTGGATATGAAATAAACCAATAACAAATTAGATTCGGTAGTTTAGTATGATAAATTTCTGTTGAATTTGTTCATTAACTCTTGTTGTAGTGACCACTAACACATTTTAGAGCACAGTAATTCTTCAGCCAGACCTCTTGAGATGACTGCAATGGTGGCACAAGTTAGAGGAAATCCAGTGTTCTTAGGGAATAGAAACACAGTCATGTTTGGCTGGGAACCATGCCAAGTCCTGTGTTGACTTCCGTCTTCTGCTGTTGTCGTCATTCCGTGGAGGTGATGGCATCTAAGCGCGTTCTCAAAAGAGAGCCGCAGTTCTGCTGAGACCTCCCACCCCATCCGTGGGGACTGCTGGCAGGATGTCAGACGTCACCAGGCAGCTCTGTGGAGCCAGGGGACTTGGCACAAGGCAGGAGGGACAAGCCAGTGTGAGATGAAAATGCAGGTGACTTTCTGAGATGACAAAGCAGCAGCAGTGTAAATGGAAGATTGCTGTTAGCACAAAGCCCTGGGCCTGGGAGAGGGAGACCAAGATGTGCTTCCGGCCAGACCCAGTGGGGAAAGCTTGAAGTCGGTGGCCCTTGGGAATGAGAGGGATGATGAAGTACTTAGCCTGCGTCCTTTAGACTGCTCTGCCTCACCCTTTTGTAGCCAACTCCTGTTTTAGTTGCCACTTGAGAAAAAGAGAGAGAGGGTTTTGATAGCAATTTTTCCCCACTTTATTTCTATCAAACATAGGAATGATAAAAATTGCTGGAATGGAAAAATATGGGGCCTCATTACAAACTTTTGGTAGGCTCAGAAAAACAACTTTAATAAGTAAGAGCTGCATTTGGAGACATAGAGCATTAGGTAATATTGGGACATTATTCATCCTTTGACCTATTCATTTCTAGGCATTAATGTAGAAGCAGGGGATATCGCCACAAATAAAAATGATGAAAGTCTGTGCTCAGAAGTAGGTTTCGTTGTAATATGGGAAACAGTTTGCAAGAAAAGTGAAAAAATAATCTATTAACGATGGAGATTACTACTACAGAAAAATTACCTGGGCAAAAGTCGATGAGGATGGGGGTTACTGGACTGAGGAGAGCTGCAGTCTTATGTAGTGTGGTTAAGTGAGGTCCCATTTGCAGGTCTTATGTATTCGGGAATGAGCAGAGACCAGTGTGGCTGGACTGGGGGGTGGGGGAGGGGTACCAGATGAAGTCACAGGAGCAATGGGTGGAAGACAGAAGGGAGTGGAAGTTTCTTGTGGAACAAAACCAGAAGACCTGGGTGGAAGATGATTGCTCCTCCACCTAGAGTGGAACTTAGAAGGCTTCTGCCTCCCACAATCCCAAAGGAACACAGAAGACCCTCTTGCCCTTTCTGCTGACCATGGGCAGAAATAAAATGGCGATCAAACCTTGTGGTGATTATGGCTGCCCCCTGAAGTAGCTACCTTCTTCTTTTTCTGTTTTGTTTTTGTTTGCTTGTTGTTTTGCTCTAAAAACCTCGTGTCACAGTTCTGGAGGCTGCAGTCCAGGAGCAAGGCCAGGGCTGGCTTTTGTGGACAGCACCTTTTTCCTGTACCCTCATATGATCTTTTCTCTGCACAGGAAGTGGGGGAGAGCCATGGTATCCCTTCCTTTTGTTGTAAAGACATCAGTCCTAGCAGATTAAGTCCCCGGTGGTATGATCTCATTACTCTTAATTGCCTCCCTAAAAGCCCTATATCCCAATGTGCAATGGAAGGTTTGGAATTTCACATGTAGTGTTGCAGGTGTGGGTACAATTCTGTCCATAAGAGTAGAGAAACTCAAGTTACAGCGTGAAATATTTGGTCTATCTTGTGCACGTAAACACCTCCCAGACCAGTTACTTTTCAAGCAGAAAACTGCACTAAAAAGAGGAGATAAGAAGAAACAATTTGTCTTGGCACCCAATTTACCTCCATACCCTAGCCCTGGAGCTTATGATTTCTGTTACTCCTAATGTATATCTTGGAAGAATTTTGGTTCATCTATAAGGATCCATTGAGGACTCTGAGGGAGAAATATGCCTTGATCATACCATGATTTAGGAAAATAAACATGGACAGTTGCATCATGGGAGGCGGCAAGATGAGAAGGGAGACCAATCAATTAGATCTTAGAGTATTCTAAGAAAAACATGATTGGCTCTTATGTGGGACATTGATGAAGTTTAGGTGGTCCATGGAGATTTACTGAGTACCTGTGTGTCCCAGCTACAGAGCTCCTGGCGCCAGGAACAAGTCCCGGCTCCTTGTATTCATGGTATTTGCACTTAATGAAAATAATGAAAAGCTGGACTTGAGGAGCTTTAAACTCAGACACAGAAAGACTTTTTTTTTCTTTTTTATCCAAGAAGACAAGTGGCAAAGAACAAGGGCAGAGAATAATAACAGAATGAAATCTGAGTTAGGGAAATGAAGCAATGTCTTCTAAGAAGAAAAGCGTGGTTGGTTATATGCCTACAGGCAAAAGAGTATGGTTAGTAGACCAGCTTCTTGGGGTACGTTCCTTCTTCATGCAGATATTCCGTCTCGGATCATTCAGGGATGCTTTTCCTTTTGTGTGACTTTAAAAAAGTGAAATAAATGGAAACAATGGTTCTTTATGAAAATTTGCTTTTTCGCTGCTTTTCTTAGAGCATACCTGGTTTATAAAGCATTAGTTATGCCCATCCTAGCTCCTTTGTCCTTAAAATTAATATTTGGCCCTGCGTCCAAGATTTCTTAGGAAATTTATTCAATAGATGGAAGTGTTTCAGTTTTCTGTGAGTGACCCTAAGTTATCTGGCATAAGAGGGGAAGGCCACAACCTGGACGACAAAGTAGCCTTTCTTTTCTTGTCCTGACTTTCTTTCCTTGGCAAACCATCCACGGCTTCTTTATGAGAGAGCATCTTGAACTTGGAGTAGAAGATGCCCTGGAATGTGTCCTTTACCGCCCAAGATTATTCAGTGCTGAAGTGGTTTTGTCAACCGAAAGAATAATTGAGTTTTACTATCTAGATAGTATATCTTGACGAAAATGCTGTATGCCTTTATTGATGGGGAATCTTCTGCTCTGGAGCAAAGATAAAACCTGAGACTGTCTGTATTTTATGTTGGAAAACCATAGTCTTAGGAGATGGCATTGTGGCATAGCAGGTTAAGCCATTGCCTGTGAGGCCAATGTCCCATTCAAAGTGGTAGTTCAAGTCCCAGCTGCTCCATTTCCAGGCCAGCTCCCTGCTAATGTGCCTGGGAAAGCAAGGGAAGATGGCTGAAGTACTTGGACCCTGCCACACACTTGGAAGTCTAGCTTCAGCCTGATGCAGCCCTGGCCATTGTGGCCATTCGGGGAGTGAACGAGCTGGTACAAGATCTGTCTCTCCCTCTCTTTGTCACTCTGCCTTTCAAATAAATATTATAAAGATTCTTTCTAAAGATCATATACTTGTTATTAATACAGATGACTTCCAGGATGTCAAAGCTGAACACTTGGCGTATTCACTAGAAGAATGTGTGTGGCTCACATTTTTAGATTGCTTTTTATTTTAACACTATAAACTTGAAATAGATGCTCATTAGATGGGCTTTAGAGGGTCTGTGATGGCAAAAAAATGAAATCGTGTGCTCATGTGTTGACCCAGCCCAGTGATCCTTAGCTTCCTCATAGAATGAGTGTGTGTCACTTGTAGTGATTCAGGATGAGCCTGTGGGAGGCGGTCCTTCATGCTGCCTTGAACACCTGCTGCGTGGACAAGGGTGGCTTTCCCAGATGCTTTACTCACTGCTCCTCAGACCAAGACTCTGTGGTAGAGGCAAAACATGATGCTGCGAGAATGATGGATTGTGGCCAAACAACTCGTCACTCCATAGTCTCCTGTGGGCGACAGAGAAAAGGTGACAGAACCATTATCACTGTGGCTAAGTGTGATTAATCTATGCCTTCCTAATGAGATTAAGAGGAAAAATCCAAATGATCTACTTTTTTCCCTTTAACCAGCTCTCCTGCACACTGCAAGTTAAACAATTGGTTCTGAAGAAGGTTTTAACATGGGAAGAGCTGCTCATCTGCTGGTACCTCTTCCCATCAAGAGCATAGCCAGTCTTGCAGGAAACTGTACCACTAGCAATACATTTCAGATTTGATGGAATCGTCTCTTATTGCACCCAACGTGATTTACTTAATAAAGTACATTTAGTCACATGTTACTTAATGACAGGGAAGCATACTGAGAAAGTTCATTGTTAGATGATGTTATCATCCTGTAAACATCTCACAGTACACTAACACAGACCTGCATGGTGTAGCTTAAATTGCAGCTGGCCTTATTTTTTAAAGATTGATTTATTTGAAAGGCAGGGTACAGAAAATGGGGGAGAGAGAGAGAGAGAGAGAAGCCTTTTCCATCCACATTTCCCAAATGACCACAAAGGCCAGGTATGGGCCAGAGAGAAACTTGGAGCCAGGAACTTTATCCATGGTCTTCCATGTGAGTAGCAGGGGCCCAAGTGCTTGGGTCACCTTATTTACCAGGAGCACTAGCAGAGAGCTGGATCCAACACGGCAGCCGGTCTCGAGGTGGCCCACATAGAGGATGCTGGCATTGCATGTGGTGGCTTAACCAGCTAAGCCACAATGCCAGCTGCTGCGTGTAGGACTCTTGAAATAATGATATGGAGTGAGCAGGAGATGTGCAAAGCCTGTCCTGGCCTCATATGGCAGACGACTACTATTTTAGAAGTAGAAGGAGTATGCTCTAAAAAGTATTTTAAAAAAAAGTATAGAATAACACAGTAAATACATATACCAGGAACATGGTCACTTATTGTTATCAAGTCTTATGTACTGTACATAATTATGCTTATAGGACTGCCAGTGCAGTACACTTGTTTACACCTACATCACCACAATTGTCCAGTGAATTGACTCTGACATCAGACAGTGGGAATTTCTCAGTTCCCTTGTAATCTTACGGGACCACTGTTGTATATGCCTTCTATTGTGACCACAGTGTCATTATGTGATGTATGACTTTAATTCAGCTCTTATTGGTGAAAAACGGGTTGCAGAACAATGCATTCTTTTTTTTTTTTAAAGATTTATTTTATTTCTTTGAAAGAGTTACAGAGGTAGAGACAGAGAGAAAGGTCTTCCATCCACTGGGTCACTCCCCAGATGGCTGCAATGGCTGGGGCTGCACCAATCTGAAGCCAGGAGCTTCCTCCAGGTCTCACGTGGGTGCAGGGGCCCAAGTACTTGAACCATCCTCCACTGCTATCCCAGGCTACAGCAGAGAGCGCGATCGGAATAGAAGCAGCCGGGACTAGAACCAGCACCCACATAGGATGCTAACACCAGGCCAGTGCTTTAACCCGCTGCGCCACAGTGCTGGCCCCAGAGCAATGTATTCTTAATCATTGATTTTGAAAATATTTTTTTAAAGATTTTATTTTTGAGGTAGAGTTATAGATAGTAGGAGAAATGGAGGGAAGGGTCTTCCATCTGCTGGTTCGCTCCCCAAGTGGCTGCAACGGCCGGAGCTGAACCAATTCAAAGCCAGCCAGGAGCTTCCTCTAGGTCTCCTAGGTGGGTGCAGGGGCCCAAGTGCTTGGGCCATCTTCTGCTTCCTCAGGCCATAGCAGAGAGCTGGATCGGAAGAGGAGCAGCCAGGACTAGAACCGGCGCCCATATAGGACGCGGGCGCCGCAGGTGGAGGATTAACCAGCTGCACCACAGCACTAGCCCCACAAATATTCTTGAATAAGAAGTATGATGCTAGAGCCTACTAAGTAGAGTAGGGACTGTCAGAAAAAATGAATATACCAGTGGAAAGAACGAGTCATCAAAGAAGGAGGTACCTTTCTCTGAAGGGAGGAAGGAACTTCCACTTTGACCATGGCCTTGTCTAAAAATTATCAGAGCCAGTGAACTCAGGGGGCTTCCATAGCCTTGGCAGCTCATGACAAGAGCCTAGGGTGATTACTGATGCCATAAACAAGAGTGTCAATTTGTTAAGTCAACAACAGGAGTCACTGTGCACTTACTCCTCATGTAGGATCTTTGTCCTTAGTGTGCTGTACATTGAGATTTAATGCTATAACTAGTACTCAAACAGTATTTTTCACTTTATGTTTCTGTGTGGGAGCAAACTGTTGAAATCTTTACTTAATGTATGCTAAACTGATCTTCTGTATATAAAGAGAAATGAAAATGAATCTTGATGTGAATGGAAGGGGAGAGGGAGTGGGAAAGGGGAGGGTTGCGGGTAGGAGGGACGTTATGGGGGGGAAGCCATTGTAATCCATAAGCTGTACTTTGGAAATCTATATTCATTAAATAAAAGTTTAAAAAAAATGAATATACCTCATGGCTGAGGGAAGTACCAGTGGTCATTAGACTAACTGACTGACTGACGTAGTTGTCATCATCGATATATTTTTGTTATCTTTTAATATTTTTAAGAACAAGAAATTTTTAATTTATAAAAGGGAACAAATTTCATATTTATAGTTAAGAACATAGTGATACTTCCTTCTTACTCTCCCTCTCTCACATACTTTGTTTCCTTTATGATCACAGTTTAATCCCCTACTAAAGAAATAACAAGTAGTCAGTAGAAAAACCACAGTTCCTCAGGAGTATCTACAAGGGCTATAATAAATCACAAAATGCCAACTTCACTCATATGTTGCTTATTTTATACTCTATATTATCACAAATCAGAATACATATGATATTTGTCTTTCTGAGACTGGCTTATTGAGCATCAAGGTCTCTGTTCCATTTTGTTGCGAAAGACTGGATTTCCTTCTTTTACATGGTCTAATAGGATTGATTCTGTTGTGTTTATATACCACGTTTTCTTTATCTAGTCATCAGCTGATGGACAGCTGGGTTCATTCCGTATCTTATTATGGTGACCTGAGCTGCTATAAACGTGGGATTACAGGTAACTCTTTCATATGATGAGTTCCTTTCTTTTGGGAAGGTTTCATGGAGAGAGATGGCTGGGGTATATGATAGATTTCATATTTCTAAGGAATCTCCATACTGTCTTGCATAATTGTTGTTACTTCACGTTCTTACCAAGAGTGTACTAGAATACTTTTTCTCCACATCCTCACCAGCATTTGTTATTTTTTGATTGATAGACATTCTAACTGGGGTGAAGTAAAACCTCATTGTAATTTTTATTTGTAGTTTCCTGATGGCTAATGATCTAATTCATCTTTCCATGCGTCTATTGGCCATTTGTATTTCACCCTTCCAAAAATGTGTCATATTGCTAGCCTGTTTCTTGACTGGACTGATCGCTTTGCTGTTGCTGAGTTTTTTGAGCTCCTTGTACATCCTGGGGATTAATCCTTCATATTTGCAAATATTTTCTCTTGTTCTGTCAGTTGCCTCCTCACTTTGTTTTCTTCGCTTCTTAGGTTGATGTAATCCCGTTTGTCTCTCTTCGATTGTATTGCCTGTGCTTCTGGGGCTTATCCAAGAAGTTCTTGGCTATGGCAATGTGTTGCCATGTTTTCCTCTATGTTTCCTCCTAGCAATTTAAATATTTTAGGTCTTAGGTTTAGATCCTTGATCCATTGTGAGTAAATTTTTGTGTAAGTTATAATGTAGGGATCTTGGTTTATGCTCCTGCGTGTGAGGATCTGATTTTTCCAAAACCATTTGTTGAAGAGGTTGCCTTTTCTCCAGAGAGTGATTTTAAAACATTTTTCAAAAGTTACAGATGCACGTATTCAATTTTGGGGGCTCTAATCTGTTCCATTGGGTAACACTTCTATTTTTTATATCAGTATCAGGCTGTTTTGATTATCACTGCCCTGTAGTATGTCTTGAAATCTGATAATGTGATGCCTCTGGCTTTTTTTATATTGTTTGAGATTATCTATTTGGAGTCTCTTGTGTTTCCATATGAAAGCTAAGGATATTTTTTTCTATTTTGAGAAGAATATCCGTGGTATTTTGATTGAGTTCCATAAATTGCTTTGAGTACTATGTACATTTTAATCACATTAATTCTTCAAATCCATGAACATGAAAGATTTTTCCTTTTTGTGTGTGTCTTCAATTTTTTCCTTAATGTTTTATAATTTTCATTGTAAAAATCTTTCATGTCCTTGGTTAAATGTATCCCAAGGTATTCGAATGTATTGGCAGCTATTATAAATGGGACTAATCCTAGAAGTTCTTTTCTCAGCCATGACATTGTTTGTATATAAAAATGCTATTGATTTTTGTATGTTGATTTTTATATCTGCAACTGTGCCAAGCTCTTATGAGTTCAAATAATTTATTGGTGGAGTCTTTTGGTTCCCCTATGTATAGCTTCATGTCATCTGCAAACAGAGGTAATTTAACATCCTCCTTTCTGATTTTGTATTTTAATTTATTTTTCTTGCCTAATGTCTCTGGTGAAAACTTCCAGAACTATATTGAATAGTAATGATGTCTGGTTCTGGATCTTAGTGTGAATGCTTCCAGCTTTTTCCCATTCAGTATGATACTGGCTGTGGGTTTGCCACATATTGCTTTGCTTTTGTTGAGATATGTTCCTTCTATATCAAATTTGGTTAAATTTTTTTTATCATGAAAGGATGTTGAATTTTATCAAATGAATTCTCTGCATCTATTAAGATAGTCATATTCTTCAATAGGTTAATGAGAGAGATAATGTTTATTGATGTGCATATGTTGAAGGATCCTTGTATCTCTGCTATAAATCCCACTTTGAGTGGATGATATTTTTGGTGTGTTGTCGGATTCAATTAGCTGGTATTTTGTTGGAAGATTTTTCCATTGATGTTCATCAGGATTATTGGTCTATAATTCTCTTCATTAGTTTTAGAATTAAGGTGATGCTGGCCCATAATTCTTGAACACTATTTTGTTTTTTCTAATTGTTTCTTTTTTAAAAAAAATTCTGAGATATTTCCAAAAATCTGTCTTCTAGCACAGATATTCTTTATTCTGCTTCGCCAAATCTGTTAAGGCTTTCTACTGTATTTTTATTTGACATATTGATTTCTTCATTTCTAATATTTCTGTTTGATTTTTCATTATATCTCTATCCTAGCGGAATTTCTTATCCGTGTCATGTATGGATTTCTTTAATTCATGTATTTGCTTCTGTGTGTTTTTGAGTGATCTTATAAACATTCTGAATTCCTTTTCAGCCATTCCATTTTTGTCTGGGATTCCAATATTGAAGTGGTGTTTTGCCCCTTTTGAGAAATCATATTGTCCGTCTGTCTTTGTATTTCTTGTATCTCTGTTTATTTTTAGGCAACAGTGAAAACACTTGCTAATTTTCTCCTCTTGCAGCTTTGTTCTTTGAAATGTACCTCTATGGCTTACTGGAGTTTCTGCTCCCTCAGGAAATATCCAGAGCTGTGTTGTGGGTGGGGCCAGAGGGCACAGACCAGTGTTTGAGGGCGGGGTAAAAGTCAAGAGTGCCGCTGAATTGGTTGTGGTTGATTTCCTCTAACATCAGCAGGGGGAGGGTATGATCATTCTGGCTGGTGTGTTCACAGCCCCAGCCCTTCTCTGCCAAAATGGACCAACTGCCCAGTGTGAACCCACAGAGCCTCACACCCTACCCATTCAGGCACATGAACCACACAAAAGACTTGTGCTCCCTTCAGTTGTGAGTGTATTCCCCATCATTCAGGAGTCTCTGAGCTAAACTCAGAGGTTGCCCAAAGACACAGCCACACCATACCCTCTATCACACAGTCCCAGGATTCCTATAGTCACAGGGCCCAGTGTTCCCATTGTCCCTGGTAGCAGATCTACTCTCTACTCTACAAGCCTCCCCGTTCATGAGAGAACCGCTCCATTCCTGGAGCCAGCTGCCTGCCTGATAGATCAGTGAGCGTTCCACCTTGGCACACTGAGTCTGGCACCTTGGTGGAGTGAGGGGAGGGAAGCATTGTGCCCTCACTTCATGGCGCTTAGTGGGTGGCCTGTCCTCTACCAACTCTACAGGCCGGAGTCAGTATCATATGGGACCACAGATTTATCTCTCTGACAAACTCCATCAGTGGTAGGTGGGCTGCAGTAGCCTCCGCTTGCCTTATTAAGATGGTGCTTCTTCCCTGCTGATTGCTGAGCTCCTTGGTTGGGGGAAGGGTAGGAAAGCAATGTGCTCTCCCTTTACCAGGTTAGGCAATCATGCTGCCCAGCACCTGCATTTCAGGCTGGACTGAAATCCATTGGGACCGTGAGGTTCTCCCTCAGACAATATTACCCGTGGCTCACGGGCTGCTGCAGGTTCCTCTCACCTTGCTCCAGGAAGATGGCATCCCCACCAGCCACTGGCTGTGAGAATCACTGGGTATGTGCTTCTGGCTGTTGCATGGCTGTATAGTCCCCACTTCTCTTCTCCAGAGTCTCTTCTTTCTGTAGGCTGTCTACTGAAAATTTCTCTCCAACTGTCCCTTGCAAATGTAGTTCCTCCCCTGTGCTGATATCTCCATATGGTCCTACTTAATACTTTTGGTTGAATACTGTAATCAATACACAGTTATTCTCAAGTGTTGAAACTTAACTGAAAAGTGGTCGCTGTTAATTAAAAGAGTGGGAATAAGAGAGGGAAGAGATGTGCAATTAGGGACATGCTCAAGCTGACTTACCTCAAACAGTAGAGTTAGAAACATACCAGGGGATTCCAATTCAATCCCATCAAGGTGGCATATACCAATGCCATCTCACTAGTCCCGGTGATCAATTTCTGTTCACGATCATAATGATAGGACTAAGAGCCAAAGGGAGCACACAAACAAGACTAGTATCTGCGAATACTAGCTGATAGAATCAAAAAGGGAGAGAATGATCCAACATGGGAAGTGAGATACACAGCAGACCCATAGAATGGCAGATGTCCTAAAGCCCTTAAGGCACGCGGATGTGGCTGAAGAGCCCGTGAGAGTATTTCAGGCATGGAAAGCCAAGACACTCTGGCCAAAAAAAAAAAAACCAACAAAAAAAACCACAACCAACCAACCAACCAACCTGAATGAAAGATCTCCGCAGGTGACAGGTGAGATCCCAGTGGAAAGAACAGGTCATCAAAGAAGGAGGTACCTTTCTCTGAAGGGAGGAGAGAACTTCCACCTTGACCATGGCCTTGTCTAAATATGATCAGAGTTGGTGAACTCAAAAGGCTTCCATAGCCTTGGCGACTCATGA
The DNA here is from genome assembly GCF_051225735.1 of Oryctolagus cuniculus. Classification (NCBI taxonomy): domain Eukaryota; kingdom Metazoa; phylum Chordata; class Mammalia; order Lagomorpha; family Leporidae; genus Oryctolagus; species Oryctolagus cuniculus. The sequence goes on along the minus strand of NC_142875.1, from coordinate 11,243,278 downwards.
CAAGAGCCTAGGGTGATTACTGATGCCATAAACAAGAGTGTCAATTTGTTAAGTCAACAACAGGAGTCACTGTGCACTTACTCCTCATGTAGGATCTTTGTCCTTAGTGTGCTGTACATTGAGATTTAATGCTATAACTAGTACTCAAACAGTATTTTTCACTTTGTGTTTCTATGTGGGTGCAAACTGTTGAAATCTTTACTTAATGTATACTAAACTGATCTTCTGTATATAAAGAGAATTGAAAATGAATCTTGATGTGAATGGAAGGGGGGAGGGAGAGGGAAAGGGGAGGGTTGTGGGTTGGAGGGAAGTTATGGGGGGGGAAGCCATTGTAATTCATAAGCTGTACTTTGGAAATTTATATTCATTAAATAAAAGTTTAAAAATAATGTTAAAAAAAAATCAAGATGTCTTTTCTCTATTCAGCCACCTTGGATCCCATCACTAATAAGATTTTACATTAGTTTGTGTAATTACTTAATTGGTATCTCTCCTCTACAGGAGTATGAGGTCTATGAATATGGTAATCACATATGCAAGCTTATAACTCTTTTTGGGGTATCTAACACAACTCGGGCATGTTGCTGACATTCCACTTGAGTTCCTTGAGTTGTTGAATGAATGACTGTGTTTTGCTAGAATTTCATGCAATTTCCTTTTTAAGTGGTTATTTATACTTTTTTGAATGCCTCTAGCTAGCCTGAAGATGGTTTCTTCATAGCGGTGCTCAATGCATTGTGAAGTTTTGAGCTTTAGTATATTTTTTGTTTATTGAGTTGAAATATTTGTATGTAGACTTTACTATTCAAAACTAAAATATTTTGTAGAGTGGAATGATTGATAGTAAGGGATAATGTTCATGTTATCTGTAAAATGATTAATTGACTTTTAATGTCTGCTGTTCATTCTTTTTCATTCAAATATCATTCACAGACCTTGATTAGCCATTGGCTAAATTTTTTAAAAACTTTTGAAAAATGTTTATTTTATTTGAGAGAAAGCACGCCTATTTGCTGGTTTACACTCTAAATGTCCACAATGGCCTTAGCTGGGTTAAGCTGAAGAAGCTGAGAGCTTACAGCTCAGTCTGGGTCTCCTAGTGAGTGTCAGGGACCCAAGTACTTGGGCAGTCACTGCTGTCTTCCAGGGTGTGGTTTAGCCAGGAGCTGGGATCAGGAGAGGAACTGACATTTAAGCCCCAGGCACTCTGACAGGTGGTGCACCCCAAGCAGTATCTCAGCCACTGTGCTCAAGGAAGGGATTTTATTGGGTAAAAAATATGGACTCTACACAAAAGCCATTGGAGTCATCCCATCCACTGTAATTCAAATGAAATTAGATCCAGGTTCCATCTTTCTTTTTCCTATCTCTTGGAGACCTTATTCTGTACCCTACTCCATAAAAGATACTTTTTTTTATTATTATTATCTGAAATGTTTGGTCTCTTTTCCTTCTGTATCATCCCAGATATTCCAAGTCCTGTTTTTTAATATTAAATATTCTGAAGAGGCATGTCTCACTAACCTTAGAAGGAAGGAATGTGTGTAATCAGTGGTATTTTACTAGCTGTATTTTAACTTTTTTGCTAAAAAAAAAAAAGATACTATGTGCACACTTGAAAATATTCACATTGTCTAACATTCAAACATTCCAGATAAACTGAAAATCCCTTTTAATTTTACTAAAAAGCAATAATACTTCACTGTATTTTCAATTGCAGAAATAAGCTAATATCAACTTTGTTTATTCTATTGTGAATTTATGCATATGTACATATGTGCATATTGTTCTTGAGTTCTTTGTATATATCTATATATCTCCTGAGAGATGTATATATACACATACATATTTATGATTATATATATATTTCTCAAGCAAGTGTTTATTGAAATTCTTTAATGAGCTCGGCACTATTCTAGACACTAATAAACCAAGCCCCTGACCTTCTCAAGTTTAGATTCTATATAAGGACGATAAGAACTAAACAAGAAAATTGGTAAAAGAATTTCAGAGAATTACAGTTGCTATGGGAAATTTCAAGCCAAGAATGTGCCTGAGGCAAGAGAAGCTACTTCAGAGTAACTGAGCAGGGCATGTTTCTCTGAGGCAATGCTATTTTCACTGAGAAAGGAATTATGTAAATGAGAAGCCATGCTAGGGAAGTATTCCATGACAAAGGAGAGTGAAATTAGAGGCCCTGAAGTATGCATAACCTTGAAGTGATTGAGAATAGGAAAACAGACCAGTAGGGCTGGAGCAGTCGGATAAGGATTCCTAGAACCAGACTGTGCCTATCTTCTAGGTTGTCCAGGTAGGGGGTTCGTATCACATTAGAAGAATTGGAGACAGTGAAATGATCTTTTTATTTATAGATTTTGTGTTTGTTTGTGTTAAGTCGGAGTTAAGGAGGGAGAATGAGGAGGAGGAGGTGAGGGAGAGAGAGAAAGAGGGAGAGGGAGAGAAAAAAAGAGGAAGAGGGAGAGAGGGGACAGATCCGGAGTGAAGGGGGAGAGAGAGAGATCATTCATCTGATGGTTCATTCCCCAGATGGCTACAATGGCCAGGGCTGAGCCAGGCCAAAGCCAGAAACCATTTATCCTGTTCTCCAACAAGGGTGTAGAGTCCCAAGCATTTGGGCCATCTTCTGCTGCTTTTCCCAGGACATTAGCAGGGAATTGGATGGGAAGCCTACTGGCCTGGACACAAATCCGTGCCCATAAGGGATGCTGGCATTACAGGGTGGCTTTACTTGCTATGCCACAATGCCAGCCCCAGTCGAAAAGCTTTTAAGCAAGAGTGCATTTGATAAAATTTGTTTTAAATCTTTTGCTCTGACTAGGGCATAAAGGATGGAGACTTTGAAGTGAGAGACAAGAATAAAAGATTTTTCGGGGCTGCTGCAATAATCAAAGTGAGTTATTAGGGTGCTGGAGATGACAGTGGTAGTCAAAGGGTCACTGAAAAGTGAATGGGTCAGGGACATATTTTCGAGGTAGTTCTAAATGTGCTTGCTGAAGTGGTAGGGGGAAAGACTACTTGATTGTACCCCATGGCATACAATGTTCATAAAGATTCTGGTGCATTTACTGATAATGTGGATAGTCTGTGATCAACTCATATGCTGAACACATATGTGTGCACCAGTAAGAATGTTTTATAGTATGCCAAGGAATATTCTTTTTTTTAATTTTTTTATTTTTTGACAGGCAGAGTGGACAGTGAGAGAGACAGAGAGAAAGGTCTTCCTTTGCCATTGGTTCACCCTCCAATGGCCGCTGCGGCTGGCGCACTGTGACCGGTGTACTGCGCTGATCCGAAAGCAGGAGCCAGGTGCTTCTCCTGGTCTCCCATGGGGTGCAGGGCCCAAGCACTTGGGCCATCCTCCACTGCACTCTCTGGCCACAGCAGAGAGCTGGCCTGGAAGAGGGGCAACCGGGACAGAATCCGGTGCCCCGACCAGGACTAGAACCTGGTGTGCCGGTGCCACAGGTGGAGGATTAGCCTATTGAGCTGCGGCGCCGGCCCCAAGGAATATTCTTAAAAATTTAGAAATGTTTTGCCAAATTGGCAATTTCATTAATCATCAGTGGTATATATAGGTATGCATTTTTCTAAACTCTTACCAAATTTTGTGATTATTGATTTTTTTTAATTGTAGACAATCTTGCACCTAAAAATGGTATCCAGTTGGTTTGGTGTTCATTTCACCTAATGTTGATGAAGTAGAGTTTTTTTAACCTATTTATTATTTGAGATTTATTAGATTCTGTGAATTGTCATATTTTTTGCCTATTTTGGCCTTGAAATATTGGCCTTATTGACATATTGCTCTCACCTTGTGAAATGTGTGTGGTAGATATAGCCTCATTTTCCCCAGCCTGTAGTAAGTCTCTTGTTTTTCTCCTTTAATTTAAAGTGATGTCTTTATCAGACACTAAGTGATATGAGGACCGTTTTCTATACTATTTTCTTTACTGAGCAATATGTCCACTGTATAGCCAGTATATGTGATTATTTCAAAAAGTTCATCAAAAGAGAAATTAAAAGTTAGGTTTAGATTTATTTTGGTGCAATTTTTTGAAATAGTTTTTGTAATATAAAAGTTGTATGAACTTTTTAGAAGACCTTTGTATGTCTATCATATATTTATCTGTAATATACCTATATTTTTATGCATTATTTGAGAATGAGTTATAAACACCATGTCACTCTACCTTCGATAATTTAGCTTGCACATACTAACAATAAGAACAATCCCTTACATGTATATAATACTATGGACATGACCAAGAACATTGACAATAATTTCATAATATCGCAATACCTGGTTTTCAAAATGTTTGCAGAAATACGGGATCAACTTGCAATGATTAAAGTAATTTAAATTCAGTTGAAATATGCAAATTGTGTATTTAATTGGTTTCACTCAGAAATCTTCAATATTACTTCATGTAATTAAAAAGTGACTTTAAAAGTTACTGAACAGGAAAAAGTAAGCAGTTGCTTATATGATACATTTTCCTGGCTCTAGTATTTCTACTGCTCTTCTCCTGGACTGAAAATGCCTTCTTGCATTCTAAAGTTTTGAGTGAAGCTTTTCATGATCATTAAAATTCATTTACTTATTCAGTTTTTGAATATTTATCCTGTTTCTCCTGTTTGAGGGTTAGATATTGGAATAATCTGCAAGAAATAAAAACTAGTTGCTATCAACATAATTTGAAGTCAAAGTCAATGAGCAGGCTTTCACAGAAGTGGAAGGATGATGTGCACTCTGATACAGGGACCCACAGTGGATGGAACATGCCATGCTCATGTGCACTCTGATACAGGGACTCGCGGTGGGTGGAACATGCCATGCTCATATATGTACTCTGATACAGGGACTTGCGGTGGATGGAACATGCCACGCTCATGTGTGTACTGATACAGGGACTCGCGGTGGATGGAACATGCCACACTCATGTGTACTCTGATACAGGGACTCGTGGTGGATGGAACATGCCACACTCATGTGCACTCTAATACAGGGACTCGTGGTGGATGGAACATGCCACGCTCATATGTGTACTCTAATACATAGAATCACGATGGAAGGAAATGCCACGCTCATTCACTTTGAAATTTTGTTGAGGATCTACTTTGCCTATTAACTGATTTATTAGTGATTTTGATTTTTCGTGATAGTTTTATATTTATTTGCCCTCCAACATTGAAGACAAATAAGTTGAACATCTTAAAATAAGACTGGCAGTATTATTAATGAGCTTATTTTTACAAATTATGTTCTAGAAGTGAGTTACTTTTAATGAAGTGGGTGTCACTGAATGTATTTAAAAACAAAAAAGTAAATTGGTGCATAAAGTCATTTGCAGTAAGTATCTTCTTAACTGAGAAGCTACTGTCTGTTTTAAGGACATGCAGAATAAATATTCAATGCATTATTTGAAAAAATGGTGTGTTAATTGTAAATTAATTTTTACAATTCTGTTTAAAAGGTGCTTGAATATATTTTAGCAGATGACAATACTTATTAACATATTTTTGGAATTCAGTGTCCATGTACCTAGATACTAATTGCATGTTAATCTTTCTAAAATCTAAGCTGCACAGATTATGAACAGAATGGCAGATCTTCTGAATGTGGTTCTGCTGATACAGTCCTCTTCATTCCTGCTGTGTAAGTCTAGGAAGAGGAAAGAAGGGAAAGGAAACAGTGAACAAGTGAATTCTTTCCTGGATGTGAAATATAGAATGAGAATATACAGAAGCAAAACACTTCTAAAAGTCTATGTTGAGAAGAAGATGAAGTCAGAAGATTATAAGACACTACTGTGTAGTATTGTTGAAAGAATTAAGAAAACACATACGAAGTATCCTGCTTACGTACTGAATAATCATGCGTGCAAATCCCCTCTGAACTCAAGATCCTTAGAAAACCACGAACAAGATGGAAACTAATAATCCATTTATCATTTGTAATGTCCCAGTCTAAGGAGATGAGTTCAGAGAACTGAGAAGTTGCCGTTCTAACCCCTATCTACAAGGCGGGTGCTGAAATCATGTGAGCTGACTCAAGAAATGAGGAACTGGGGGCCGGCACTGTGGCATAGCAGGTTAAGCAGCCACCTGCAGCACTGGCATCCCATATGGGCGCCAGTTCAAGTCCTGGCTGCTCCACTTCCAATCCAGCTCTCTGTTAATAAGCCTGAGAAGGCAGCAGAAGAGGGCCCAAGTCCTCAAGCCCATGGGAGTAGCTCCTGGATCCTGACTTGGACTGGCCCAGCTCCTGCTGTTGCAGCTGTTTGGGGAGTGAACCAGCAGATGGAACCGTCAGTGAACCATCTCCCTCCCTCCCTTTCAAATAAAATAAATAAATCTTTTTTAAAAACACCAAAGAAATGAGGAATTGAAGCCTAAATGTAGCTGTTATTTATCACACGGAAGGGACACCTGGCATTGCTGGGCAAATCAGTGAGAGCGAGCATCCAGCAAAAAGAGGTCTCGCTGAGTGCAGAGGTCACTATTTACTTGAGACACCTATGTAGTATTACCTAGTTTAATTGTACATATTAAATCATGGGCGAACCAAGTTCTTCAATGGAAATCTACAATAATCTCTTGAGCATACTCTGTCTTAGGTGCATTTTTTTTTGTGGGTATTCAAGTTTGATTTTATGAGAAAGTGACCATAACTGCAAGAGAAAAGGGGACACCGAGATGGGGCTCAGAACGAGCCCATTTCATAATCCTTACTGGGAGAGGGTTAAAAACTACCGCACAGATTCCATAACCCAGCAGGTTATGAACCAGAGGTTCAGGTGCAAAGGAGCAAAAAGGGGGACTGTCACCTGCCCCAAGGCCACAGAGAGACGGGATTCTGGGTTCCAGGGTGAGTTTGGGAGGCGGAACCCTGCGAAAGGCAGCTGTGTGACAGGGGTGTCTGCCGGATGTCAGTTTCTGGGTTGGTCCCGCCCCCTTCCCCGGCTCTGGGCAGAGAGGGATGGCGGGAAGCCGGCTCAGGAGGAGGAATGCACGTGGCATTCTGATTTGTAAGCAATATACACCTTCCTATATGTACTATAAAAATGATATTGAGGATGAATTGGGTGGAAAAAAGGGCAAATGGTAACACATTTGAAACATCACACAATAAAGGGGATTCTGAGACTATTAAAAAAATAGTCTATGTTGAAAAATGTTTTGTTTTCCATAACACTGTTCTAATAAAATGAAAAGGTTGATGAAAATTATTAATCTAAATAGTAGCATTTCACTATAAAAAGGATGATTAAAACTATCAGTGGAAACCAAAAGCATTAGGTCCTAACTTCCAGTATCAGGTTAAATTTTTATTGCAGGGTTATTCAAAGGTGTAATTAAACTGACCGAGGATGACTTGGATAGAACGTAACAAACCATTGACAACAAACTTAACAATGGATAATAGAGGCACTGTCTTCCCAGTGTCTATGTGTTAAAATCAACATTGGCCTAGCGGCGCCGGCACACCGGGTTCTAGTCCCGGTCGGGGCGCCGGATTCTGTCCCAGTTGCCCCTCTTCCAGGCCAGCCCTCTGCTGTGGCCAGGGAGTGTAGTGGAAGATGGCCCAGGTGCTTGGGCCCTGCACCCCATGGGAGACCAGGAAAAGCACCTGGCACCTGCCATCGGATCAGCGCGGTGCGCCAGCCGCAGCGCGCCGGCCGCGGCGGCCATTGGAGGGTGAACCAACAGCAAAGGAAGACCTTTCTCTCTGTCTCTCTCTCACTGTCCACTCTGCCTGTCAAAAAAAAAAAAAAAAAAAAAAAAAAAAACAAACATTGAGCTGAGCTTGGTTCAAAACTGAATACCATCATCAGAGAATACATTTCATGGGTTATAAGAATACACCTGGAACTTTACTAACACTTTAATTATATTTTATCATTAAGAGGTTCTTTGGTTAAATTTCAGAACTTTAACATCGTAGTAGTGTAGGGAAAGCAGTTTTTCATTGTTGTCTGATTATGCAGTGACACTGTCTATTGCACTGATGTTATTCTAAAGGAACACTGATTTCAGCTTGGTTCCCTGGAAGAGCCAGACCTGACTCTCCCAGGACAGGTGACTGCAAGTAGTCTTATTGCCACAGAATTGTCAAGGTTTCCTTTCTCAAACTGACTGGGGTGGTGCTTTACCTCCCTGGCAACCCTGAGACTTGATGTGTGTCCTCAGATAAAACTCTGTGCAGTGTTTTTAGAAGATATTTTCTGACTATTTTTAGAAGCAAACAGGTATTGTGTGATTCCTCATATCTACCATGAATGTACTTGCTACTTTAATTGTTCAGTTGAGAAACATAATCCTTAAAATCTGGATTCTTCCCTATATTTGATGATAAATACTAAAAGTAATGATCAAAGAATTTTTATTAGAAGTTAAAATTAAATCCAAATACTAACTCTCATTCAAATTACTGAGTTTCTGAAACTGATTTGGTATGATGGCAGCTTTAGGTTGGGCAAAATAGGAATAGTATTTGAGATGAGAGATTTTTGCAGCAGCTATATAGATATTCTGATTCCAAAGCTAAGTCTAGTAAATTTTTTTTAAGATTTATTTATTTGAAGAGAGAAAGACAAGAGACACCTTCCATCTTCTGGTTCTCTCCCCAAATGGCCACAACAGTCCAGGTCTCCCATGTGGGTGCAGAGGCACAAACACTTGGGTCACCTGGTGCTACTTTCCCAGATGCATTAGCAGGGAGCTTGGTCAGAAGTGAAGTGAACGGGACTTGAACCGGCTCCTTATGGGATTCTAGCACTGCAAACAGAGGCTTAACTTACCATGCCACAGCACCAGCCCTGGCAAATATCTTGTCTAAGCCATCGCAACAATGCATTGTTAAGAATTCCGAAGAAGATTAAAGATTTGACTAATAACATTAGTAAAGTAGACAATGTTAGTTCATATATTTGATTATTCTCTAAGTTTAAAAACAAAAGGCCATTAAGGTGATAAAGAAGAACTAATCAGAGACAGAGGGTATTCAGGAAAAATTATCAGGGAAGATAAAGCAGCTTTTCAAAGAAAAATGTAAGTACTAACAACCTCATATTCTGCACAGCCCAATACAATGTGTACTAAGTGTACTTCTGTCTGCGACATGGATGTCACTGTCAACTTGGCAAGTGTGGGCTCGGGGAACAATGAGCGCCACAGGCAGGTTCACTGCTGAACTGCTAGGGATGAAGAGAATGGAACTACGGCAGGCAAAGTCATTCTTTTGTGAAGTTTGAGTTGGGAAGGAAGAGATGAGACAGGACATAGGCTCCCGAGTCCCAGGATTGATAGTTTTGTTTGGCTTTTCGTTTCTAGTTTTGTAATTTTAGAAGAGAATAATTATGTTTTTGGGTTGATGTCTGAACACTAAAGGATAGGACAGTTTGGGACTGGAGGAGCAAGAGGGATCCAAATGTTGGAGCAGACAGAACATGGATTCCAAGGTCCACCTAGACTTCTCAGCCATGATCAGGGAGCTCCCTACTTCCTCGGACAATGGAAAGGCAGTCAAAAGTGCCAGGACCAGTAAAAAGAAATCTAGTTCCAATGGGCTCAGTCCTCTTGGTGAGATAGAAGGAATGCAGGCTGTTAGGACAGAAAAGGTTGAAGGTCAGGGAAAGGGCACCCAACTTCAGAAGGTGACAAAAGGTGGCTGAAGTTGTTGAATTAAAAAAAAAAAAAAGACTGCAAGTTATTTAACTGTGTTAAAGACCCAGAGTGATCTGGAAACCATGGCTTTCTAGCCTATAAAACTGCATATATGTGTAATTTTTCCTCCCCCAGAAGTAACTGCTAATTCAGGTGGAGAGGACAGACTGGCGGATTGATCCAAGGTAAGGTGGGGACAGCATGCGGAAATTGTTCTGGTGGAATGACCTCAGGACAGATGCAGTGCTTGTTCAAGGGGGCGGTCATCACCACGTGCAGCGTCTGTATTTGGTGTCATTCCTGCTGCTCTTGGCTTCAGTTTGAGCACCGGAAGCCTCATTGCTTTTAACTGATCTGGGCCTGGCTTTCTGAATCTACCACAGGAGGTGTGAATGGTTCTCTTTCTCTGTTGTTAGTGGGGCTAAGGCACATTATGAGCAGTCTTTTGCTGTATAGTTGTGTGATGTGATAATATTGTGATCGACAGTTTAGAAATCATTAGTAGTTTTCCATGAAGCCTACACAGGAACCCTGTTCTCTTACAGAAGAGTAAGGAAGTGTACTGTGTTGCTGACTGGATGATAGCTTAACGGGAAGCTCCGCCCATTCTTTCAGACCTCCAGGACAGTGTGCTCTCATGGGGAATGCTTTGAGGTACTGTGATACCTTAGAGAATATGCTGTTAGTTGGCAAGGACTTCCTGGTCGTATCACTTTAGTTTGAACGTTGAGTTTTTCTCAAGGCATCTTTGAACTTCTGTAAAAATCAGAAATGGAGCACGTTTTCTGAACTTTGAGTTGCTGAAATCTAGGGTGATACAGAACTTGTTGCTGTGAGAAATGTAGCTGGAGTATCTCTGTATGCAGATTCATTCTTTAAGAATACCTTGAGAGGTCCTCTAAGACAGAACTGAAAACATGTTGAGGATCATTGTCATAATCTTAACAAACCACAACAATTCTATCCATGGATGGTCTTTAAGACCTTACAAGTTGATTTGACTTCTTAAAACTTTCATAGAGAGGCATTACAAAAACATTTTCCTTGTAAGATCTTCCATTTCAAAGTTAATTTGAAATTCTTCAAATTAATTCTACTCAAAGTACAAGCAGACTGTTCATCTGACCCCGTGGAACTATCAACCAAACATTGACAATCGGCTTGATTTGTGTAGGCATAGATTTTTTTTTTTTTTTTGACAGGCAGAGTGGATAGTGAGAGAGAGACAGAGAGAAAGGTCTTCCTTTTGCTGTTGGTTCACCCTCCAATGGCTGCCACGGCTGGCGCACTGATCCAAAGGTAGGAGCCAGGTGCTCCTCCTGGTCTCCCATGGGGTGCAGGGCCCAAGGACTTGGGCCATCCTCCACTGCACTCCTGGGCCACAGCAGAGAGCTGGCCTGTAAGAGGGGCAACCGGGACAGAATCCGGTGCCCCGACTGGGACTAGAACCCGGTGTGCCGGCACCGCTAGGTGGAGGATTAGCCTATTGAGCCGCGGTGCCTACCGGCATAGAATTTCTAAAATTTATTTCTCAGGGCTCGTTCTATGTTTTAACTTCTTGAGATAGATTTTGCTTTTTGCCTTGATTGAATCTCTTGTCTTCATATGTGCAGATCTGGGGGAAGGCTCTATGAGGAAAATAATGGAAAGATATTTCCTCTAAGAACAATATTGGCAGGCTATCCCTCCCTGATGTCAGGCTGACCACTAGAGTAATGTTGGACTTTTAAAAATTCTGCAAATATTCAATTTCCAAGGAGAAATACATCTAACACCCATTTTCTCTAGCACTAGTAATCTATGAAAGATGATTTAGCAGGATCATATAAGCAGATAAAATTCTAAAATAACAAACCACGGAGGCATGTGTTTTCCTCGAAGTTATGTTTGAAAGTGGCAAAATTGAAAACAATCCTTGAAACTTAGGAAAGTGCAGTAGAAAAAAGCTCCTGTATGTTACGATTGACTCCAACATTATAATTTGAGACAAATCAATTGGCTCCCCTGTTTTAAACGTTGGCTTTCTCACTCCCAGATCATAAATATGATGGTGGGAATAATTCACTGTGCTAATGAATATAAAGGTCTTAGTTACAACAGATACTCAATGAATGCTAATTTCCTACTTTGTTGCCCTCATTGTTTTTTTAAAGCCAATTTAACTCAGGAAAACATGAGAGTGAATTGATACAAAGCCTCTATTTTCTTACTGTTATCTCACTAGCAAATGATGTGTTAGACACAGAAGATTTCTGGTCAAATTAGTTTATCCTGCCCCCATAGAAATAATTACATTCTGAAATTTATCAAGGACAAATAATACTTGTGCATATTTAAGACACTGATGACATTTAAGTATGTAATGTGAGCCAAGGGCATTTACTAGGCTTTTAAAACGTAGCTGTTCTTTGCTTGCCTCCATATTGAGAGGGATGTTTTTGCCTATGATGAAAGTGATACACCTTTTACAATAAACATAGGCTATTTTGGCATCCAGTGAGTCTGTCCCTGACTGTGATCAAAGACGTGATCACACATGAGTAGAGGTGACAAAGTGGTGCCTCCTCTCAAATTCCATAATCAGCCTCCTGAGATACTGAAAACTCATAGAATTCTGATCAAATTGTAAATTATCAGCCCTGACACAGAAAGTCACATCACCTCTCATTGCTGTGAAGCACACCTTGGCAGTCAAAGACTCACTGTCCCCGATGTCCTGTCTCTTTTTGAGAAGGTAAGGAACTAAAATGAAACTTGACCAATTAACTCAGGCGATATTTAAAAAATATACAAACTGAAATGGCAGAAATGGATTTAAATAATTTTATGTGAAACAGTCTTGAGATGACATAACATTTCAAAGAAAGGCTTTGCACTCAGCCATTAGTGTGATATGATGTAGCAATTTTAGGATGTAGTTGCTCACAGTGTGGCTTTGGCAAAAGTTAATTTGAAATGAAAGTAAGTTCTTATGACTGGGAGATTGATTTCAGCCAACATGCTGCACTCTGATAATCTCCGTAAACTTCCTAGATTCAAGATTGATTGAGTAATCCCAATTAAACTCAATTATTAACTTAATGACACATTTTTCAAATAAAGCAGAGATTTTCCTTTTCTTTCCAGAGAATTAAAGTTGACCTGAGGATCACAACCTGTTAATTTACTGTAATCACCTCCCAGTCACTTTTACCTTTTTTGTTTTTAACTTATTTAATGAATATAAATTTCCAAAGTACAGCTTATGGATTACAATGGCTTCCCCCCCATAATGTCCCTCCCACCCGCAACCCTCCCTTTTCCCACTCCCTCTCCCCTTCCATTCACATCAAGATTCATTTTCGTTTCTCTTTATATACAGAAGATCAGTTTAGCATATATTAAGTAAAGATTTCAACAGTTTGCTCCCACACAGAAACATAAAGTGAAAAATACTGTTTGAGTACTGGTTATAGCATCAAATCACAATGTACAGCACATTAAGGACAAAGATCCTACATGAGCAGTAAGTGCGCAGTGACTCCTGTTGTTGACTTAACAAATTGACACTCTTGTTTATGGCATCACTTTTACCTTTAATGGAACTCTAAAGGTAGTCTATTTCTTCAGTTTTGAAAAAAAAATTAAGGGATTCTATATGACTTACATGAAGAAATAATGGATTTTAATAACTATCTACAGTTGGTTAGTTGCAGTTTAATCAACAAATCAAAGAATTATACAATGTTTTTATGAGGGTTCATTAATTCTGTGACGAACTTTGGTTACAAAGATAGAAGCTCTATTTAGATCAAGGTTTACAACCTTATATCAATTAAGCTTATGATTAATGTCTATGCAAGACTGTGCACCATAATTTTACCAGTATTAGAGTGAATAAGAGTCATTTGGAAGTGTCATTTTAAAGATAATTATAATTTCAAGTACGTAAAACAGGTTTTGACCTCAACTTGAGACTTTTAATTTATATTGATATAACCAAGGAAACTTATAGTTAAAAATGATTTGTACAGGGAATAACTGGATTCATTTTCTACTTTTACTGTTTGCCAGGTATATACCCATAGGAAAGTAATTTTAACTGGCTTTCATCTTTTGTATGTTTGTCAAACATTTTTTCCTTTTTCCTTTTTTTTATAATTACTGCGTGCCAGAAAATTGTTTAGAAACCCAGGGTATAAAAAAGGAAGGCTTGGTCTTAGACCTTAGAGGTGACCGATGGGAGGGGGAGGGGAATATGCAGAGATGAGGATGGATTAGTGAAGTAGTGGATAAGCATATGGTATCTTGTGAGTCTGGACAGCGTTCCTTTTCCAGTTGAGCATCAGGGAAGCATAAACAAGTAAGAGCAATAAGAAGCACTACTTAGGGTTGTTGGTGGGGATCCGTATTTCCCATAGCCAGTTTTAGAGAACAGTATGGCCGCATCTATTAAACTACTTATACATATGGGATTTGATTGATGGATTTTACCTTAAAGCCTAGAAGTGGACAAATTTCTAAAAATATTTCTCAAATTGAACACAAAAAGAGAAAAAAAAAACTGAATAGGTCTATTAACAACTGTTAATTGTTAAAGATTTTGAAAGTACAAGCATCCCACATGGTAAAAACAAGAGACAGTGTTTGATCAATGATGAGTACCTTTAATAAACACCTCTTGTAGGCATTGCAGAATCAAGGAACAAGATAAAACTGTTTGGGGTCTCATTGAGCTAGTATCTTGGACATGGGATTATACAGAGAATGTAAATCAGAGAATATAAACCCTTGACTGTGTTTAAGAATGCTATTCTAGGTGATACCCAGATGATATGTGCTGACTAAAATATTAACAGTTGTTGGTATCAGAATCTTCTCTAGCTGATGATAAAAAAAAAAAAAAAAAAAAAGCTGGCGCCACGGCTCACTAGGCCAATCCTCCGCCTTGCAGCACCGGCACACCAGGTTCTAGTCCCGGTCGGGGCGCCGGATTCGGTCCCGGTTGCCCCTCTTCCAGGCCAGCTCTCTGCTGTGGCCCGGGAGTGCAGTGGAGGATGGCCCAAGTGCTTGGGCCCTGCACCCCATGGGAGACCAGAATAAGTACCTGGCTCCTGCCTTCGGATCAGCGCAATGCGCTGGCTGCAGCGTGCCGGCGGCCATTGGAGGGTGAACCAACAGCAAAAGGAAGACCTTTCTCTCTGTCTCTCTCTCACTGTCCACTCTGCCTGTCAAAAAAAATAAAATAAAAAAAAAAAAACCTTTCCCCAAAGTTTCAAGGTACCCAGACTTTCTGTTCACTGTATGCTGTATGTCCACTTCCCAGGGCCCACAGACCTCTGTGATACCCATCAAGAAAGAATTAAGGCCGATCAGAGCTGGGAGCGCTAGGCTGGCACACGTTCAGGTTGATCACCCCTAGTTCAACATATTGAACGTTATTCTATTCATAGTTGAAGGCTTGGTGTTGACAGCCACTGGAAATCTGAAAGTATGGGAGCAGAAGAAAAAATATTTTTTAAATAATCATACAATGATGTCATTAAAGTGAAAATGAGTAAAATACAGCCACAAGTAGTTAATGGGTAAATCCTAGAGTTAAATTTGGGTAATATTACAAAAATTATAGTATTGTGTGAGAGTCCATTTAGTGGGTACAAAGGCTTTTGTTTCATTGTTGGGTGTTGGGCCATAAATAGGTTTTATATGAGGAAACTTCAAAAGGTTATGAAAAGTAGAATAAAAGATTGTTTTTGTTAAGTTTTTGAAACCCATGAATAATAACTTTTATAACTTGCCTTTTCATCAACTTTCTTAACAAATGTTAAGTTTTTGAAATGTAGACAATCTTCCTGCAAAAATAAGAAAAAGGGAAAAATATTCCACAATCAAAGCAAACAAACATGACAGGTGACAAATGTACGGAAGCAGCAAAAAGGAGCTGGCACTGTGGTGTAGCAGGTTAAGCTGTGAGATGCCGACATCCCATATGGGCACCTGTTTGTATCCTGGCTGCTCCACTTCCAATCCAGCTCCATGCTGGTGGCCTTTGAGAGCAGTGGAAGCTGGCCCAAGTGCTTGGGCTCCTGCACCCACGTGGGAGACCGGCAGGAAGCTTCTGGTCTCCTGGCTTTGGCCTGGCCCAGCCCCAGCCATTGTGGCCATCCGGGGAGTGAACCAGCAGATGGAAGATTCTCTCTCTCTCTCTCTCCCTCCCTCCCTCCCTCCCTCCCTCTGTATCTTTTTCTCTTTCTCTTCCTCTCTCTGTAACTCTACCTTTCGAATGAATAAATCTTGAAAGAAAACAAAGATATAAAAAAGATGGTGTTAGGAATGAGACTGCATACATTAACTATAGAATCAATATAGATTTGAAAATAACAGTGATAAATTCTTCCAGTATGATTAAAATTAAATCTGTACATTTTCCAGTTATATATTATTTATTACCTTTCCTCAAAAAGAAATAGAAAATTCTTCACTATCAGGAATGAGATGAGAATGTTTACAATCACAGCAATTTTCAGTATCTCACTGAATATTCAACAAGTGAAATAAAAATGGTATAAGAATTTGAAAGAAAAATCTTGAATAATATAGTACAAAGTAGACATTTTCTGTAATTTTAAAAATAAATACCAAACCTGTTGAAACATAAAAAAGAATATTCTGTTGACCATACATTCAAAAAAATTCTCTTGGAACTCTTGATGTAATACAAGTTAAGCTCAAACCAAACCATAGGCTATCAAGTCTGCAAAAGTAATGGAAATTTTGAATATTGGAAGTATTTAGAATTATGTATAGGCTATCTGTGCATTTTATGCACCTAGTGATTCAGTCTCCTTTCTTATGATTTGTTAATTTTACTTTTTTTCTTATTTTAGAATATCTGTCCTCATTTTGTATTTATTATTATACCTAATGAGTTTACCATCTTATTGGCTATTGGATTTACTAGTCTAATTTATTTTGTAACTTATTAGTTTTGGTTTCATCTGTAAATGAATTCTTTACTTCCTTAGAATTACGATTTTATGATTTTTAAATTAAAATATTGTATTAAGTTCCCTGTTTAGTAATAAAATATTTCAGAAAACATTTTTCCCTTACTGCTTATAAACAAATGTGTTTGACAATGTTGAACCAAATAGTTTCTTGTACTTACATTTTAAAACCTACATGAAGTAGACAACTTTCTAAAAATATTTCCCAAAGTGAACACAAGAGATAAAAAACAAACTCTAATTAGGCCTATCAACCATTCTTAAAATTAAAAAAAAAATTAAAGCAATCCAAAATGCTTAAAACACAAAATG